>NC_064408.1:51579545-51882575 GCF_023375975.1 Astyanax mexicanus
GGACAAGTATGTAATTAAGAGCGATGTAGCTTTAATAAATCAAATACCTTTTTAAAAAAACTTAACTAGAGAACCAGAATGTTTCAATATATATATATATATATATATATATATATATATATATATATATATATTGTCCTTTTTTCAGCATGAATGTGTATATATAAATATATATATATAATGTATGAAGCTGACAGTCAGCCATTTTCAACATTTTAGGTTAGCCTAAAATTCAAGTGGTGCATTTTCTTCACATTTTTAAGTGAAAATTAGTTGCTGTACATAAAACAAATTCTTCACATTTTAGAGAAGTCAGAATTTCTAAAAATAAAATAATTTAAAGGTGCTTCAGACATGGTTAAGCTAGCATATTCATGTACAGAAACTCATTTATATTTAGTCTAAACCTATTTTGACCAGTAATCACATACAAACCAAATAAATATCTAAAATGTAATTGATTACTTTATCACAGTTTTGTGTGAAAAAAGTATCCCTATATGTGTTGGACACAGGTTTAGTTTGTTTACCTCTTGTGTAACCTATGCCTGCAGGGAATACACATACATTTTTATTTTCTATTTCTTCCTCTCTTTTTCTGTCTTTGAGACATTTGATGAATAGTGGTTTACATAAAGTCCATACAGATTGTGGTCCCATTTGAAAGCAGTTCAGTTTGGCTTGTTGTCTGGATATGAGTATCACTTTCTTCATGCCCAGGCTCCCACAGAGGGCTAACTCTGGGTTGTTAAGACTTAATTGCAGCCTTAAGGCAGAGAGATTTTGGTCAGATCAAAATTACACAGCAATCAAACTCTCTCACTTTCAGCTCTGTGATGGAGCACAGGGGTGTAATTTAGTAAGCTTGTCAGTATTCTCCACAGGCGTGTGTTGTGGTTGTGTGGGTAGTGGATGTTTGCTGAGGGTGTCTAACTGTTTGTGCATGTGTCTAAAATCACATGTTCTGCCACGCTACACGTTCACCAAACTCCATGTATTAATAACCAGCATCCTACGACTCCTCTCTCTGTCTCATAGACACACTCAGTTGCCCTCAGGCTCCATGAAGATCACAGAGGTCCGCGTGACAGAGAGCGGCATGTATCTGTGCGTGGCCACCAACATCGCCGGCAACTTCAGCCAGTCTGTCCGACTCAGCGTCCTCGGTAAGACCTGCAGGAGCATTGCTTATCTTGCGTCTCATCAGCAAACATGTTAGAATAAAGTACTTTATGGCATTTGCCATTTTGTGAATGTCCCTGAGTACCCCCACAAATGACTAAATATATAATAATTCCCAAAGAGTAAAAACACACCCTTAGATTATAATGGGTTCTTCCAAAGCAATAGATTTTATATGCTAGTAGTGCTATCCAAAAAATCTTATACAACCTTCAAAATTTGTAAATAATTTAAATACATTAAATGCTTTAAATGCTTGGAAATTTAGCTTTTAACTTCTATATTCCAGACACCCAGTTGCAATGCTTTGAGGCTTTATACCCCTCTAGCTCATTATAGTCTTCAATACTATTCTATTGGCAGTTTTTTGAGACCAGTTATGTTTGAGTAAAATTAACATTGTTGTTTTATTCTATAAACTACAGACAACATTTCTCCCAAATTCCAAATAAAAGCATTGAGTGTGCTGTCAGAATAGTCCTCCCAAAAAACATTTCTGATTAGCTAATATTTTATCATTATCAGCATTACATATTAAAAATCTGACTGTAGGTTTACTGGTTTTCCATTTCCATTATAAATAAACAGACTATATTGGTGTTGTAGATATTGATTGCCTTGGTTAAACCCCTTTAATAAAATCAGTAGTAGTTTGCAGTGTACAATTTTCTTTAAATCACACTCGTGTGTAAATCATGCAATTATTTTATTAGAGATTAATGTAAAAGTAAAAAAAACAAAATGAAAAGAAGTAAATAAGAATAAATAGGTAAATAAAAAAATAATATGTTAGATTTATCTTTTAAATGCTGTAAGCAAAACATATCAAATTTTACCAGACACTCTAAATCCAGTTTTTTTAGAGCCAGCCTTATAATCTAACTGACAAACAGACCCTTATACCACAGTCATATCTCAGTCTTTGTATACTAGACTATACCTCCTGTCTGGTTCATTTAAACTATCTGGGACTTTAAAGGTCACAGTAACAAAGTGCTAACAACAGTGGCATGTACAAACAGCCATGTCATTACACATGCTAATCCGCTAACCCCTGAGGCATTTGCCTGTCAGCGTGCCCTTAGCAGCTGTGCTTAGATCAGGCTGTGCAGACAGCTGTGTCTCAGACTCATGCAGTCCACTGTGAAATCTGATTACACTGCAGTATTGAGTCTGAGAAACTGTGTCTGTAAGAGCGCAAGGATGAGGTAACCCTGCTTAGACATGTGATTTATGGTGTTGAAATCTTTGAGGAAAGTTTTGGTTTCTGGATTTGTTTTTGATTGTCCATATCTGTGATTGTTGCCAAACCCCCCCCTTGAAACATTTGATATTTGATTTGTCATATTAGTGTTAAGTGTGCACTTTTTGGGCAGATATTTTATTTTAAAACGAACAAGTATTATTCTTTTTTTTTATCTTATGCCAGGTTCACACTACATGACTTTAAGAGTGGCCAGGTTGTTGT
Source organism: Astyanax mexicanus (assembly GCF_023375975.1). NCBI lineage: Eukaryota > Metazoa > Chordata > Actinopteri > Characiformes > Acestrorhamphidae > Astyanax > Astyanax mexicanus. The sequence continues at coordinate 51,582,196 of NC_064408.1, forward strand.
GTTTTTCACACTACAAAACTTGTCCTGTAATCAGAAATGTTTAGTGGATGTGGTGTGTACACTACAAAACTGATCACTGTTTACACACACATTTTAAAGTCTTTCACCAGGAGAAACCCAGAACAACCTACTATTTAAAAACATACTATCACTAGTAGTATAATTCTCTGGAATGTCTAATCAAAAGACCAACAGGAGCTAAGGCCAGTCATTCCTAAAGACACAAAACCTAGTTTCATTTTGCAATATATAAGCATTGGCAGGCTGGTTCTTCTTAAACTGCCAGTCAGGATCAGGCTTTGCTAATTATGGATAAGTATACTGTAGTTTTTAACACTCACACAGCTATCTTTCCAAATAGAGACCTGCAGCTGCCCCTACTAAGAGATCTGGCTTAGAAATGTGTCATTTGCACTTTTTCAGTGGCTTATATGGCTTTAAAGCTCTAGGACAAACTGCTCCTGTTCTGATGACTCATGCAGCTGTAAATGCTCTTTAATTCAAAACAGAAGACAGAAAAAGATGAATAAGGTTCTGTTTTTACAAGGCGGTGGCCTTCAATCCTGCCAGATTGTCTTGAGCTTCAGTAATTTGAATTTAGAGTGAACTGAGCATAAATTCCTTACGACCTTCTCAACATTTAGATCACTCTACAGAGCCGCTATCTCTGCATGTGTGAAAACATGCATTCAAGGGGGTGCCTGACAGCCCCCATGAGCCACATGAAATGAAATAATGGTATCTTAAGCATATTCAGAGACATTTGTGATTAAAAACAGATTTTAGTTTTTGCGTATCTTCACTTCAATTAAGCCGTAGACATCTGAATGGAAGATTACAGTGTTTGAGAAGATGAGATGGATCTTTAGAAGTCAGGCAGAAAATGAATGATGCAGTGGAATGAATGGGCTCAGACAGCCAGCATGTGCAGAGTGATCTTATTTGGATGTCTTCCAACACAGGCCCATCCATAATCCAGGTCAAAGTACAAAGCAACAGGTCAAACACAGAGAATTAAAACGATATATCAATACCAGAGAAGACTTCACAAAGAACAAGACACACAAAGGTGCTTTAGGTTAGATATTTACACTAGCATTTTTTCTAGACTGGGAGCATTTAGTATGTTTGGTTAAGTGTGGAAGCTGTTTTTGAGCCCAGGAGTACCAATCCTGAAATCAGAGGTTAGCTACAAGTAAAGTCAGATGTAGTCCACTGCATGGGTGGAAGCTAGCTGCTCCCGGGTACACAAATGGAGTGGTGAAATTGATTTATTTTGTATGATGACATTCAACTTTCCATCAGTATATCCTAATAAAAGCACACTTTGATAGGACTGGAGCGAGGGTGCCTTTATGGTAGCTTCCATTCTCTCATGTTGTCTTTACAGAGATTCTGTATTGTCTATTCTATTAGGACTCACACGGATAGCAGCCTCGTTCATTCGAGTTTCTTGGGCTTGCAGCTCCTGTTGCAGGCTTTGCATGGCGGTAAATAACTTGCTGAATCTAGGTGTAAATTCATCCTTCATTGTTTGGATGGATTATAGAATCTTGCTAGATGCTATTCGGTTTGTGTGTTGCTAGCATCTCCCTAGGCCGCTCCGTCCATGGCTTGCTGCTTGGCATTAGTTTCAGCTTTTGGTGTTTTTTGTGCCATTCTGAGAGGTTTTGCTGTAGGCATTGTTGAATTGAGTTTTTATTGTTGAATTTTACAGAATGTTTGCGGCGAGCTCCAGATTACGCATAATTAGCACTGCACCATAATTGGAAGTCCTTGACTGGAGTAAGGGTTCTATAATAAGCTCAGCTTTGTGGACTAAGTATTACATTACATTACCTTCCAGGAGAGAACTTCATATGAGACTTTATATAAGACCAACTGAAGCATTTCTAAAGCTGCATTATGAAAAGTAAAATTTTGTTATCTAAGACAGTTCGAATAGAGTTTTTGTATGTGAAAACAAACCAGCGGTAATGAACCCCTCCCCCAAAGAAGGGCAGAATTGATGTGGGAGTGGATTCAAATGAAAACACCCTTAGACAAGTTCTTAAGAGAGCTGCAGCTATTTCTTGTGATGAGCCTTAGATTAGGAGCAGAGATTGGCTACTAGGGATGGGAATTGATTTTTCCGATTCCGATTCCTCTATCGATTCTGTGAAACGATTCGATTCCTTATCGATTCTCTTATCGATTCCAATTTGGGGAAAAAAGGAGAGCAAACAGTTTCATAAGCACCAACTTTGTTTACTTAAATATCATACGACCTTACAAACTCAACAACAAGGTCAACATGTCCACAACAATGTGCAACTGGCAATATGGAAATGTAGCAAATACTCTCTAATAATGTTGTGTGCGCAGATGTTTGTGCATATTTGATGTATTCCCTCCCGGCGATGTTATCAAAAATTTACAATGGTTGCAAAACGCCTGTTGCCATCCTTGTGTAGCGTGAAATGAAGCCAAACTTTCGAGCGTTCTAACCTAGTGGACGCCAAAAAGTGCTTACTGAATCATGCGTAACTTGCTTAACATGCGTAACATGCGTAACTTGCGTGATCGTGCTGTCTGGAATCGATAAGAGAATCAATAAGCAAGGTGCCAAACGATTCCGTGGAATCGAAACACACGGAATCGATTCTCAACAGGAATCGATTCTCGATTCCCAAGCCTATTGGCTACAGCACACTGAAGCACATGGCCTGTGCATGTGCCCATCCCTTAATGGCAGACCTTTTTTCCCATATTCTCCCAATTACCTAATTACCAAACCCCCTATCACTAGTAATGCCTCAACACCAGGACAGTGAAGACATTTGCCATTGTGTCTGTGTTGAATTAATGCTGGGTATTTATGTTTACAATATTATGTCTTGGTGAGTCACCAACCAACGTTGTTGCTGCTTTGTTAAAATTCCAACTGACATTCACTGTAAACTGTTCACTGTAAACCTTAAATTGTAATCATTCTTTCCGACATTTATAGTCTCAAAATGTTGTCTGTTGCTGTGTCATCTTCACAGTGCCTCCCAGTATCTTAGCTGGTCCCCGTGTGATGAAGGTTCAAGTGGAGCATTCTGTAGATCTCCCCTGCGTGGCTCAAGGGGTTCCCGAACCCTCTGTGAGCTGGCAGAAGGACGGAACCACCATAGTGCCAGATGGTACCAGGTACAGGTTCTCCCCAGATGGAACTCTGACCATTCAAAAGGTGACACTGACCAATGAGGGAGTGTACACCTGCACGGCTAGCAATATTGCAGGACAAGACAAGGCCAACATTCAACTGATAGTGCAAGGTGAGGGATGCTGCTTGGGCTCGTGTGAGTTGGATGCTTAAGTTAGGGAAACAAAAACGACAAACAAAAATGACACTTTTATCTTCTTACTCTTTAGTTCCCCCTGTGGTGGAAGTATCTGAACCCCCTTTCAACAGCCCCCTGCAGGAAAGAGTGGCCAACCAGCGCATTGCCTTCCCCTGCCCTGCCAAAGGTAGGCTAGAATCCTGCATTGCATTTAGATGCCTACAAATCTAGAAAACATCTATGATACATATGAATCTTGTTTTTTTTTTCTCCCTGTAGGAATGCCTCAGCCAGTAATAAAGTGGTTTAGGAATGGTCAGGAGCTGACAGGCAATGAACCAGGAATGTCCATCCTCGAGGATGGTACGCTGCTCATCCTGGCCTCAGTGTCACCACTGGATAATGGTGAATATACCTGTACGGCTGTCAATGATGCAGGCAGCACTGAGAAGAAATACCAACTCAAGGTCAATGGTAAGTTTAAAGAAATATTTAGTCATATAAAGACATCTGTCACAATTATTAATCAATATTAATCTCAGATTGCACATTTTTTGTATGATAGTATACATGTTCTTCCACCTCTTTTTCCTCAGTGCCCCCTGATGTACGAGATAAAGGCCTGCCAGCCAATGTCTCAGTGGTGATGAATCAGCCCACAAGTTTGTTGTGTGATGTTACTGGCACACCTCCACCAGTCATCACCTGGTATAAAGATGGAGTGCCGGTTTGTAACTGTAACCGTTTATTTGCTCACTCAGCCATTTGCAGCGTATGAATTGAAACCCTATTCAGTAATGGAAAAGGATCAGTGATGCAACCTTTTTGGCTCTGCTTTTAACTGCAGTTGCCTCATGTTCCAAAGCACACTGTAAAATTTAACCACCTTGCCACCATTTTATGCGTCACGGGAGCCTAACATTAAGTTACGTGCTGCGATAAAGTGTAATAAGAGCTAATGAGAAATAAACACAGACTTTCTTCTCATACCTAGCGAGACCCATCATGACCAAGTTTAGTCTGATGACAGGGTCTGAGCTTTAAGAGAAAGGCCATAAAGCCAATGTCCCTCATAAAATGTCCTTTATAAGAATCATTCTCAGGGAAAAATGTGCACAGTCAAACAGTTCCGCTAGGAAGTTTCCAATCATGACGGATTAGCAGCAAACCATGGACACTTCTTATTCAGATGAATAGATCCGATCAGATGAATAGTACTGGCAGTGTTAAATATTATTAAAAGAATAAGGACAATGTGAACATGGTGAACAATTAAGCATATATATTCCCATATGTATTTCCATTCATTCCAAAAATAATTCAAATGATCTGAAACTGTGAGTGTGAGTTTGTCCTGTTCTTTGGCTAGGTGGTTGCCAGCAGTAATGTGCAGATCCTACAAAGAGGGAAAACGCTGAGATTGCTGAAGGCTGCTACTGTGGATGCAGGCCACTACAGCTGCAAGGCCATCAACATTGCGGGAAACACTGACAAAGACTTCTATCTGGATGTCCTGGGTGAGTCTATAAAATACTTTAGCAAATTATCAAATGAGTCTGAATCTGAATTTGAGTAAAAGTTAAAATACGTGTGCTTACATTTTATGTACACTGTATAAAAGTAAAACATTCTATCTATATTTCTTCTCGAATAAAAGTATAAATATATCCAGGGTCAATCCAGGGTCAATGTGGCTGCAGGTTTTATACTTAAAAAAAAAGAACAGCAGCACACCTATTTCACTTTTAACTAGTTTTTAGTCTTTCAACAACTATTGTTGTTTATTGCTGGAAATAAATCCTGCAGCCACACTGAGTACTTATAAGTATAAGCTCTTGCTTGTGTAACCACTTTATTAATAATAACAAATGTTTTTTTTTAATCATTTTGTATCACTATCATAAAACATTAAAATGGGAATATTGCAGTTAGAACAACATCAGCAGGGTGTGTACAGTGTAATACATAAAACAGATCAGTAGAAACACTCCTGATCATCAGTTTGTTGAAACTGTAATAACATCACTTGCCACCAATGTTGTGTTTGTAACCTGTTCTCTTTGCTAGTCCCTCCTACTATCATTGGAAGCGGCGGGTCTCGTGACCTCTCTGCTATTCTCAATCAGGAGATCAGCTTGGTGTGCAAGGTTAAAGGTGTGCCCTTTCCCACAATTCAGTGGTACAAAGACAGGAAGTGAGTCGACACACGAAACCCCCAGAAAAACCCTATTTTATTGCCTCCAGACCAAAAGCTTCATTCTGAAACTGAAACTGCATGCACTGCTGTGTTACAGGCCAGTGTTTTTGGCAGACCCCAATATCGAAGTGTCAGACCAGGGCCAGGTGTTAAAAATCAAGAGCGCACGTCTGGGAGACCAGGCCCGCTACCAGTGCAGTGTGTCCAACTCTGCTGGAAAACAGTCCAGGGACTTCAACCTCAGCATTTATGGTGGGTGTACATCTGGCTCCCTCTTCAGAAAGTTATTTTGAGTGCATTCAAAGCTCAGACTGAAAATGTGTGACATGGCATTGATCATCCTATCAACACTATGCTTCTACTACAAAATATGCAGGAATATGCATATTAATAACCTGCATCAGGGCGATATGTCCCTTAAATAATATCACGATATTCCATAGTATTTTCACAATAACAATTCTGTTGGCTATAGGACAAAACACTGAATAAAAAAAATATGGCACCAATAGTTTAGGGCAAAACATCATTCACAATATTCAAAAATGTTGACGATATTATTGCATACGATACGATATGGCACACCTCTACTATCAACACACTGCTTCTACTACAAAATATACAGGAAAATGTATCCTGCATTAAATGGATTATTGCAGGACACCAACAGGACCCTTAAATAGCATTGCAATTCAGTGCTTCCTTCCTTCCATTTTTGGTGTAGATACCAGCCCATTAATATGCTTCTCCTTGCCTAATACGAATTGGTCTGTAGATATGAAAAATCATTTGTGCACAGTCATATAGCTGTTCTTCACACAAACACCCTAATCTTAAATGATAGAAGCTAGTGGGGCTCAGCACACATATTGTCAAAGTTAGATGCAGTTTTAGTTTAGTTCACATTTTACTTTTCAATTCTTTAAGTTGATATGATTTTATATCTTTTAGAGTGTAATTCTATTATTCTCTCTTTACTTTGGTCCTGCTCTCAGTGCCACCCAGTATAAAGGGAGGGAATGTGACCGCGGAGGTGACAGCTCTTCTGGATAACTCTGTTACTTTGGAGTGTGAGGCCCGAGGTGTGCCCCTCCCCGCCATCACCTGGTACAAGAACGGAGTGACTATTCTGTCCAGCAGACAAGCCCAGTACTTGGAGCATGGTCAGTATCTTAAGATCACCCGGGTCCAGGTGTCTGATTCTGGACACTATACCTGCAAGGTCACTAGTGTGGCTGGCACCGCTGAGAAGGCTTACGAGCTGGACGTCTATGGTGAGACTTCTGTCGGTCTGTCTATCTATCTATCTCACTATCTATCTACAGCTGTCGAAAAAAATTAAGAGATCACTTCTGTTTTTGAATCAGTTTCTCTGATTTTGCTTTTTATAGGTTTATGTTTGAGTAAAATGAACTTTGTTTTTTTTTTTTTTGTTCTACAAACTACGGACAATATTTCTCCTAAATTCCAAACAAAAATATTTTTATTTAAAGCATTTATTTGCAGACAATGAGCTGAAATAACAAAAAAAGATGCAGAGCTTTCAGACCTCAAATAATGCAAAGAAAACAACTTCATATTCATAAAGTTTTAAGAGTTTAGAAATCAGTATTTTGTGGAATAACCCTGGTTTTTAATCACAATTTTAATGCATGTTGGCATGTTCTCCTCCACCAGTCTTACATACTGATTTTGGATAACTTTATGCCACTCCTGGTGTAAACATTCAAGCAGTTCAGCTTGGTTTAATGGCTTGTGATCATCCATATTCCTCCTGATTATATTCTAAAGGTTTTTAATTTGGTAAAATCAAATAAACCCATCATTTTTAAGTGGTCTCTTATTTTTTCCAGAGCTGTATTTTTCTATCATTTAATTTGTTTAATGTCATTTAAAACATCAATTAAAAACTGGTTTAAAACTGTTTTGTCTCCTGCTTTGTCTTCAGTTCCGCCTTCAATCACAGGAGGTTCAGATGGCCCTGTGGAGAAAAAGGTTGTGGTCAGTAAATCTTTGACACTGGAATGTGAGGCAGGTGGGCATCCTCCTCCCTCCCTTACCTGGCTAAAGGATGGGTCTCCTGTGAATGCGGGGAATAACCTGCAGGTTATGGAACAGGGTCGAAAAATCCAGATCCTCAACGCTGTTCCCTCAGACGCAGGCCGATATGTCTGTGTAGCCACTAGCTCTGCAGGGGAAATGGAGATCAAATACGATGTGAACGTTTTAGGTATGTATGCACACAGTAAAAAGTTCACATTTGACTATTTTTAGGTAAAAGTATTTTCACTTAACTTGAATAGAATAGAATTAGATTTAATTAGTATCAAGAAAAGAACATATACACACAAAAAAACTAACAGGTCAGTTGGGAGTGCTGTCAAATATTTAACATAATTAGCAAAAAATAAAAATTAAGTCAAAGCCAAAAAAATTAATTGAGTGAGAGATATTTTTATTCTCAAATAGCAAAATGCATAGTAAGCTATGCACTTCTTTAGTGTTTAGAAATTAGCTATTAATGAATTATTAATAAGAAACCTTCAATGCTTTTATGCTGTGAAAGGACTCAATGCTTAGTCAGTAATAAAAGTCAAACTAGACTTCTATATCTGGACGATATTCCTTTTTAATGGATCTGCTTAGTCAACGTCATTATAACAAGTGATGTTATTTTTGTGTCCCCAATTCAACCCACTTCTCCCTCATCTGACAAATTTCTTTGACATTTTTAGTCCTCCTGCCAGACGATCTCTACAAGCCCTGCATTCTTCATCCTTTCACTAACTCCCTGTGAACTGTTAGCGTTAGTGCTTTGGCTGTAGGTGCTTGAGAAATGTTCATTTTCCATGCGAATCAGAGCGTAAGTCTGGTGTCCCACTCTCACTTGTGCATGAGCCAGAGAAAACTTTGTCCGCACCCTGTGCATTGATCATCTGAGCATCTGGACGCCACCACACTCCTAATGCATCTGCTGTGCAGGCCTCAGGCCATCCGTCAGCGCAGATTGTGTAGTGGAAGTGGAATGTGATTGCAGGAAATCGAATACACAGTGTGGTTAATGAGGTACTGAACTGATTTAAAACAAGTTAAGAAAATGTAGACAAGAAGACATAAAAGAGAGGAAAGATTGATGGGACCGTTGCAACCACATGCTGTTGTATGCACTTTTGGCACTGATCTGCATCTTTTATTCTTTGCAATTTAATTTAAGAAATTAAGGAAACTGTTGAGTCAAAAATATATACAATTCACTAACATGCATGCAACGGTGAGTTTATAACTGAATGCATACAACTGTATTCTGCTCAGTTTAAATATATTCCAGACCTAAATTTTTTTTTTTACACTATTATTCTAAATTTGCTGATGTAGGCGGATGTACACTGATCAAGCATAACATTATGACCACCTCCTTATTTTTTACACCATTTATTGATTTTTTTTTATCATATAGAAGCTCATTGTAGTTCTATAATTACAGACTGTAGTCCATCTGTTTCTCTCTTTCTCACCCTGCTCTACACTGGCCAAGACCACATAGTTTTCTGCTAAATGGTCACTAGGTTTAAATAGTTTTTGTTGACTGATCGCTGTGGTGTTAATTCTGTGAGATTTCTATGGTATGATGTTTAGGGATTTTTATGGTGGTTGTCTGATTTTTTGTCTATACATGGATTGTGTGTCTGTGTGTGTGTGTGTGTGTGTGTGTGCGTGTGTTCAGTGCCACCCACTGTTGATGGTGCAGACGAAAGCACAGATGCCACTGTCACCATCAATAGCCTTTTAGAACTGGAGTGCCATGCCACAGGAACACCAACACCCACCATCACGTAAGAAACTTCTCCATGCACAAACAAATAAAGACCTTAGACTCACTAAAATGTGGTATTTTATATAAATTCTAGAAGACTGAGAGCTTAAAAAGTACCATTAGCTCATGTTGAACTTTAGCACACATTAGCTAAATGAGGTAACAGACTGAAGAATAACACAAAAAGTGTCATATCTGTTGATCAAAAAAAATGAATGCTGAATACTGTTTAGCATAGGTTAGTAAATTAGTCAACCAGCTAAAGCTAAGTTGTGAAAACAACTAATAAAACAGCTAAAGCTAAAGGCTTTGCCCTCATGAGTGACAGTAGACTCCAGCTGCAATGCTAGGACTTTGATTCACTTCTTTCTGTTTGAACTAAATATAGTGACTTACAGAGGAAAGGCATGTTTCACATTCATTACATCTAATTTTCTTTTTCTTTCTTACTGTAGGTGGCTGAAAGATGGAAAACCAGTAAGGCAGGGGGAAGGTGTGAAGATTGTGGTGAACGGTCGTCGTCTCATCATCTCTCGTGCTCAGGTCTCAGACACAGCTCTTTTCCAGTGTGTGGCCTCGAATGAAGCAGGAGAACAAGAGAGAGACTTTAAAGTAGCAGTGCATGGTAACAGACAAGACTTATTTTATTCATTTTGTTTTGCTTGTGCATAGCGTCAAAAATGTGTCTTTTAACTTTAATATTGATGTTATGTTTACTGCTTTCAAATGGAAAGTCTGAAACAGGTAACACATTTTTGCTGTTATATTTTCTGTTAAAACTCTGATAGGTTCTGGTAATGCTCTGATGGGTATTTATATTTGCCAGTTTACCGCAGCCAGTTTAACAGGTGTTTGGACAGTAGCCTATTTTACTGTTTTCACAGGTTTAAAAATAATTAAGCAAGCTAACATGTTTGGCCAAATAAGAAAAAATAGTTTTCTATTTTCAGAAGAGAAATTCTATTTTCTGAGCACATCACATGTCTTTACATTCATATGTCACATGCACATCTTCTGAAAGAGAGTGATACTCCTACATCTCCCATTGTTTTTAACAAAAAATGATTCTGTGATCATCTACTAAACTTGTCTTTAGTTGTGTTCAAGACCTTTGCAGTCTTTCTTTTTTGAGTTGGTTTAGGGACTCCAAAATTAAGGTTTGTTTTGTTTCTAGCCTAACAATGGTATCTTACACACCAACATCTCTTACATATTAAGAATTCCAACAGATTACTTGTAATGAACCCCAATATCTATCTATTCTTCTATCGGCTTAAATTGTCATGGAATTCTGAGGGACCAGGCCTTAAATGGCAATCAAATTGATTTAAGTCAATTGTTCAATTTGTTTTGAGCCTGTGAAAATGTAAGGACCATATATTAAATAGAGGGGCTGTAACTTCTAAATGATTAATGTAATGTTTTTTGATAAACCTTTTGAACTAAAGCTAAAAGTCTACATGTTGCACAGTTTGTTTTCGAATCCATCGAGGTGATGTGTCCAGATACCTTAGACCTAGCTGTGTATAATCTCCAGTTGATCCATAAAGTAGAACTGTTGCATTTCTGTAATTTGCTTGTCATCTCTCTCGCTCTTGCAGTCCCTCCATCAATCCGCTCTACTGGTCCTGCTGAACGCTCTGTCATTCTTCACAATCCAATGAGTCTTCAGTGTGTGGCCACTGGTGTTCCAGCTCCCAGTATCACCTGGCTCAAAGATGGCCGCCCTGTGGATACCACCCAAGGCTTAATTAAGGTGTGTTCCTTTCAGAAACCTTGTGCATCCAAGGCACTGTGTTAGTAAGAATTACTTAAAAAAGTTAGTTTGAATGTAGAGGAACTCATTTTGGTACTATTCATTATTTTTGTTCTATTACAAAGAACCCTTTAATCAGGCAAATATTAATTGAAACATCCCAATTCAAAATAAGATACAGATACATGACCTCAGAGCTACACCTGGCTGGATAGATTTGGATGGTGGACCAACAAAAAAACAAAAACAAAAATGTAACACCACACACACTATGCTGCTCCTTTATTTGCGTTGTAATTCTTACAAATCCTTCACGCATCAGTTTGCTGTGATACAATGCACATATGCAGCATTGTATACAATATAAGAACTGTATGTTATAATCCCTAATGGAATTTAATGTCTAATGCAAGAGAAACTGGTGTTAAATGTGTGTGGTTCCTTTTTCTCTTTTCTCTTTGTGTAATATAGCTGGAGTCTGCAGGAAAAGTTCTGCATATTAAGGAGGCCAGACTGGAGGACGCTGGGAAATACACCTGTGTGGCTACCAATGCTGCAGGAGAGGCTCAGCAGCACATTCGCCTCAATGTGCATGGTATGGAAATAACAAACTAAACTTTATATGCGTAAATGTAGTGATGAAATAGATAAGTTTTAAAATTTTAGGCAAAAGTAAGTGTTTATTTTATTACCTTTTGGGCCACCTCTAGCCTCGATACAAGATGAGATACTGTTGGGCAAGGAGAAATAAAGGTTCTGTATGGCCTCCTAGGGCACTTTTGCCCAGAGATGGGCAGCTGAGTCTGTAGATCCTGCATAATTGTAGTTTTTTTACCATATAAAACAGAACCTGTTAACCAGGCAAAAAGCCATCTGTGATATTTGAGTTTCTTTAAGTTCTCAGTTCTATGTAGAACCTTGTTCTACATTAAAGAACAATTAAAAATCTCTCTCAAATGTATCTGATACACATTTACCTTCTAACAATTTTTCCTGTCTACTCAGAGCCTCCCAGTATCCAGTTTGCTGGAGAGACTGTCAATCAAACCATCTTGGCCGGATATCAAATCCAATTGCAGTGTAAAGCGACAGGACGTCCTGTACCAGGTAAATACCCTTCATTCATCAGCACAGATTTTCACTTCATCTAGCCATCACAACATCTACCCAAGTGAAGAACACTCTCCAGGATATAGGGGTATCCTTATCCATGTTTTTGAGATGTTTTTTTTTTTTTTTCAGCCATCACCTGGTATAAGGACAGTCGGCCACTGACTAGTGCAGCGGGGGTGAGAATTTTGAGCCGAGGGAAGGTGCTGGAGATTGACCGTGCACAAGTGTCTGACTCTGGGATTTACAAGTGTGTGGCTGTGAGCGTGGCCGGCAAAGCAGAACTGACGCACAGCCTGCAGGTGTATGGTAAGCATTTGCGTGTGTCCGAGGAGGTTTTTCTTGCTCATGTAAGCAAAGAGATTATTTTTATTCTGTTTTATTACGTTTAAGGTTATATCTTAATTTGCTGCACTGTATCTGTGCATTTCTTCTGTCATTTTTAGTCCCACCCTCAATCTCTAGTGAAGGAGGAATGGTGACGGTGGTGGTGAACGATCCAGTTAGGCTGGAATGTGAGGCCTCAGGTCTGCCTGTGCCCAGTCTCACCTGGCTCAAAGAGGGCAGTCCTGTCTCCAGCTCCTCCAATGGCATCCAGGTAATGACCTTTTAAATAAATTAATACATTACATTACATTACATTACATTTGGCAGACGCTTTTGTCCAAAGCGACTTACAATAATGAAGTACAAAAGTAATAGGAATTAAGATAACCCATTTTTAGATAGGGCTTAAAGGAGGTCAAAGGGAAATAAAGGGATAGAGAAGTGAAGGAGGGGAAGAAGGAAATGGGGTTAGAAGTAGTTAGTGTGTTAGAGGTGTTAGGAGAGTAAGTGCTCTTTGAAGAGCTCTGTCTTCAGGAGTTTCTTAAAGATAGCGAGAGATTCTCCTGATCTGGTAGTGGAAGGTAGTTTGTTCCACCATTGGGGAACTCTGTATGAGAACAGTCTGGATTGCTTTGTGTAAGTGTTTGTTTGGTAAAGCGAGGCGACGTTCATTGGAGGAGCGCAGCGGCCGGGAGGTAGCGTAAGCCTTCAGGAGCGAGTGCAGGTAGGAAGGAGCCTGTTCAGTCATCACCTTGTAGGCGATTGTAAGAGTTTTGAATTTGATGCGAGCATCAACTGGTAGCCAATGGAGCTCAATGAGCAGCGGGGTGACATATGCCCATTTTGGTTGGTTGAAGACCAGACGTGCTGCTGCAGTCTGGATCATTTGGAGTGGTTTTACTACGCAGGCCGGGAGGCCAGTTAGCAGGGCATTGCAGTAGTCGAGTCCTGAGATGACGACTGCTTGTACCAGGAGTTGGGTGGCCTGTTGCGTCAGGAACGGTCTCATTTTTCTGATGCTATAAAGCGCGAAGCGGCAGGATCGAGCAACTGAGGCCACATGGTGCGTGAAGGAGAGTTGGTCATCAACCATAACACCCAGGTTCCTGGCAACCTTTGTTGGTGAGAGAGAGAGAGAGTCAATGCTTATAGAGAAGTTGTGTTGAAAAGATGGTTTTGCTGGTATGACCAGAATAAATAAATACTACCTGCCTGTGAAATATATATAGTTTTTTTCTGTTTAGCTTTTATTGTATAAACACTATAATAAATCTGTACTGTTCATGGTATTACAATATTTTAATGAACAAATTATGACTGTAGAACCTGTATATGGCTTGTTACTGTAGCTCTACAAAGCATCATGGTTACAGCTTTGTTGTTGGCTTTTTATAGTGTATTTACCTTTGTGGCTAGCGCTATGCCTTCATCCCTCAAGGAACCATACATAAGCACTTAATTACTTCTAATCACGGATGTTTAATGACTAAAACCAACTGAAGAAACAAGAAGACTCGGGTATGGTCCTGCTTGTTAAAATGAAAACATGCGGCCACACTCAACAGTGGACAACACTGAAAAAGTTGTCTTATGAAATATGTCTTACAACATTTACGATGCTTTTATAATACAGAAGGAAAAAAAGAAAGTTGATTCTGTTTATTTACAAGTAAAAGCACCCAAAACACACTGAGTTGTAAATAAAGTGCAACACATGTCCCTACATCTTAACCAAGCCATATTTCTTTTTCCAGAAAAGTAATCTTTCTTCTTGTCTGTGATCTTAATCATAAGCTGGAGTTCCTCATTAGTTCTCTGCAAAGAAATGTTTCTATAACAATGTTTAGTTAATTAAGCATTTGACTGCAGATTGACTACTTTTAACAATTAAATTCCAATAATAACAAATGAATAAACGGGACATCACATTAAATATTATCCAACTTTTCTTTAAAAATACGTTTTATGATGTAGAGCTTCTAAGGACAATATAGAAACATATTTGCTGCTCAAAATGTTTATTTCAAAACAACAATTGCAAATGCATGTCAGGGAATATGGAAATATATTCCATTCCCTTTATCAAACATGTGTGATTAAAAATAATGAATAAACAAAACATTTACTAAAACTGTGTTGGGTGAGGATATGAGTGAAGAAATCTAAAAGAGGTAAAAAGTTAAGGTGGATGATAAAGGGATGCATGGTTGTTTTATTGCTGGCCCTTTCAATAAACCTCTTTCTGAATACATTGGCTAACTAGCTAATTAACTAATTACCTTCACTGCAGCAGCATTTTGCGCTCGAGTCTTGAAAGGGGTGGTTTTGACAGTTTGGGGGCGGGGTCAGGAGCGCCACCCTCAGCGAACGCTATTGGCTGATTTCTCCAGGGTTCGTGACGGACCGCCTACCTCCACGAGCCGGAGGTGGGCAGCCAACATGGCTATGCTAACATCCAAACAACCCGCTCCCCGGGGCTGTTAGCCCGGGTATTGTGCCAGGAGCGCCCTGAACGATCGGGTCTCACCTCTGTCTGCCCGGGTTAGCACCAGGAGCGAACGGCTCTTGCCTGGAACGAGAGTCTGCCCGAATTCAGTGCTTATAGCGACCGGTGCTGTTCGCCCAGAGAGCCGGTTGCTTTAGGCGCTAACCCGGGCAGATAGAGACGGTCGCTCCTGGCACTATACTTGGGCTAACAGCGCCGGGGTGCGGGTTGTTTGGATGTTAGCATAGCCAGTTAGCCGCCCTCTTCTGGCTCTGCCAGCTAGCTAATGCTAGCTACACTGCACTGGAAAAAAGAGACATTGGGCAGGCAAAACATTACCTTCCTTAGCTAGTAAGCACATAATTACCAAAATAAACCATTTGTACATTCAATTTTAATTGGTTATGTTAACTAGCGACATTTAGTTGACAATATGATCAGTTTAATACAGGAGTAATGTTACTAGATAAAGGGTTGTGTGTGTCTGGATATATCACTAGCTTTATGTGTTGTTGGTTTAAATAGCTAAATAACTTGTTTTTCCCTTATCTGGCTACTGAAATGTTTCTTTTTATCATATTTTTCTATGTTCAGGACAGCATTGTTGTTTTACAAATTATAAAACCTAAAAAAATTAAACCAAAAATATTTAATGCCTAGCTTTAAAGTTTTTAAATTTTGAAAAAGCGACAATAAATGAAGTTTGTAAAAACACTTTAGTTATTAGTCCTGTAATGTTAAAATGGTAAATGTTAAATAAATGCATTAATCTATGCTATAAAATACAGCAGCCTATTTCTGTGATAAGAATCACAGTACTGTGATTACTACTGCAATACAAATGACAGAATTGTATAGGTACTGTGATTAAATGCACTTTAGGCATTATCTAACATTTACTTTAGCAACTTACTAGGTCATTTCGAATCACTGTACATTTCACTGTGTTACTTTACAGTGCTTTCACCCCTATTTCACAAGTAGGACCTACTTTTGCCTTCTACTAAATGCCAAAATCTCTCTGCAAAATGAAAAAAAAAATTATATAATTTATACAATTTTGGTATTCTATCTCTCACTGTCACAATTAACCTACCCTTAAAATTATAGTGTTCATGTCTTTGTCAATGGGCAAACTTACAAAAACAGCTAGGGATCAAATAATTACTTCCTTCTCTATATGTCTACTATATAGTAATGCCCTAAATGCTACCGGGCATCCAAATGAAACATGCTAGTTCATGGTGTTTTTTTGGTTAGTTAAGGGTGCGATGCCCAATCTTATATAGTATTTATACACCTCGCTGTTACTGCCATCTAAAAAATGTGATCAAGAACAGCTCTGTGGTCGGAAACTAATCACTTACAAAAGGTATGTTGCCTAGAAATACTACATATTTTTAGGATAATGTGTGACTGGCTGTGGTTTGTATGTTTGTGTGTTTGTAGGTACT
The DNA here is from genome assembly GCF_023375975.1 of Astyanax mexicanus. NCBI lineage: Eukaryota > Metazoa > Chordata > Actinopteri > Characiformes > Acestrorhamphidae > Astyanax > Astyanax mexicanus. The sequence continues at coordinate 51,598,644 of NC_064408.1, forward strand.
GGCTGGAGGCAGGGTGCTGTCTTTTAGCAGTGCTCAGGTCAGTGATACAGGACACTACACCTGTGTGGCGGTGAATGCTGGAGGAGAGCAGCAGAGAGAGTATGACCTGCATGTCTATGGTAAGCTCTGTCTCCCGTCTTGGATACACATCACATTGAGCATCCTTAACTACATTTAAATCAATAGGGAGGGAAGCATATCCACTTGTCTGTGCCAGCTCATTGAAAATCAAACCTGGACAAGCACAGACTTCAAATACAGTTAGAGTAGAACATGTGGAATGTGTATTTCTTGAACCTTAGCTGCAACACAGCTTTAAAAGCCTCAGCATTAGCTGATTAACTTACAGAGTATGACTTGTCATTGCTTGCCATGGTAGAAGTTACTGAACTAATCTTGCACTGGATTGTGTAGAATCATCCTCCTCAACTTGGGAGTAAGATTCGTGTCTGGGGAAAGGGAAGGGCTCTCAGTGGTGTTTTGAAATTGGACTGCTGTACCAAACTTCACACACTCCCTCTCATGTCCTACTGAATGTACCTTTAAACAATAACTAGTAAAGCAATATAAACTCATTAAACACTTTCTTTCAAGATCTGCACAGTTACTCATTTATATAATTACCTAATCAGCCAATGTTTGCCAAAGTGCAATACATAAAATAAATTAACCCAGTCTGCCTTTTGTCAACAGTCTAGGCAGGTGGAGGAGGTGTAATGGTATGGAAAAATTGTTGCACATTCAAACCAAATTGTTTACTTGCTGCAGATTCTTTAAGTATTTTGTGAATGTAAATATACAATTACAGGCCGAAGCTTAAGTGCAATTTGTCTGCCACCCTTAAAGATTTACATTTCTGACCACAAGACCACATATATGGGGGGTGGACCATTCTCAGCACAGCTGTTACACTGACATGGCATTCTATATGATGCTGTTCAATTAGTTAGTTTTTTACTGTATATTATGGTAGTGTAAAAGAAACCATTTCTTCTAGAATTGTTAGCATAATGTAATGACCACAAAATTCAATTCATAGAATTTATGACACAGTATATCATAATGCAGACAGACAGTTTATAGACATGACTAGACAAAGAGCTTAACATACAGTGATATGTAAGACAAATACTACAAAAAATAGTGGCAGTATAACATAGAATAGTCCACACATTAAGGCAGGACTGTAGTTAATAGAGTAAACTTAAGTGTATAAAAGTGTATAATTTTATTTTTGCTTTCAGTGCCACCCAACATCATGGGTGAGGAGGTCAACAGCACAGTTCTCATTGGGCGTTTGGTAGAGCTGCACTGCCAGAGTGATGCCATCCCCCCACCCACTCTGAGCTGGCGTAAAGATGGAAGGCCCCTGTACAGGAAGCCGGGACTGACTGTGTCTGAGGATGGCACCATGTTGCGGGTGGGATTTATTCCTTTAATCCATTTATCTTTTAGTGTTCATCAGTCCAATATTGAATCCATTAGAGATGTTACAAATTCAAAGGTTTAATTATGAATCTAAATATAAACAGTTGTTTTCAGCAGTCTGAACATTTACCGCAATGTACTATTAAGATAAACCAAGTCACTGTTGGGTTAATCACTGAAAAAGAGAAAATCCACACTATTGCATGTATGCAAAAATGCATGTATGTTATATATTGCATGTATATAGAAAAGATTGTATGAAATAGAAATTAAACCAAATTCTAGGTTTTTAACATATATGCCCATACAGACTGTTATTAAATACTGTTATTATTTTTTTCACCTTTTAATTTAATTTATTTAATTTATTTTCTACTTAACAAAAGCCTGTAAGAATGACGATGAACCCCACATGCTTAATAGAATCCCTTTCCTATCTGCTTTCCTTGATTTTGCTTTATGTATCTCATATTGATTATATTAAAACATAGATTTATACATTTATTTAAAAAGTGTCCCAGCAACAGAAGAATTCACAAAAATAACAAACTAGCAAGCATGTTTTATTTTTATATATACACTGCTCAAAAAAATAAAGGGAACACTCAAATAACACAATATAACTCCAAGTAAATCAAACTTTTGTGAAATTAAACTGTCCACTTAGGAAGCAACACTGATTGACAATCAATTTCACCTGCTGTTGTGCAAATGGAATAGACAACAGGTGGAAATTATTGGCAATTAGCAAGACACACTCAATAAAGGAGTGGTTCTGCAGGTGGGGACCACAGACCACTTCTCAGAACCTATGCTGTCTGGCTGATGTTTTGGTCAGTTTTGAATGTTGGTGGTGCTTTCACACTCGTGGTAGCATGAGACGGACTCTACAACCCACACAAGTGGCTCAGGTAGTGCAGCTCATCCAGGATGGCACATCAATGCGAGCTGTGGCAAGAAGGTTTGCTGTGTCTGTCAGCGTAGTGTCCAGAGGCTGGAGGCGCTACCAGGGGACAGGCCAGTACACCAGGAGACGTGGAGGAGGCCGTAGGAGGGCAACAACCCAGCAGCAGGACCGCTACCTCCGCCTTTGTGCAAGAAGGAACAGGAGGAGCACTGCCAGAGCCCTGCAAAATGACCTCCAGCAGGCCACAAATGTGCATGTGTCTGCACAAACGGTTAGAAACCGACTCCATGAGGATGGTATGAGGGCCCGACGTCCACAGATGGGGGTTGTGCTCACAGCCCAACACCGTGCAGGACGCTTGGCATTTGCCAGAGAACACCAGGATTGGCAAATTCGCCACTGGCGCCTTGTGCTCTTCACAGATGAAAGCAGGTTCACACTGAGCACATGACAGACGTGACAGAGTCTGGAGACGCCGTGGAGAGCGGTCTGCTGCCTGCAACATCCTTCAGCATGACCGGTTTGGCAGTGGGTCAGTAATGGTGTGGGGTGGCATTTCTTTGGAGGGCTGCACAGTCCTCCATGTGCTCACCAGAGGTAGCCTGACTGCCATTAGGTACCGAGATGAGATCCTCAGACCCCTTGTGAGACCATATGCTGGTGCGGTTGGCCCTGGGTTCCTCCTAATGCAGGACAATGCTAGACCTCATGTGGCTGGAGTGTGTCAGCAGTTCCTGCAAGATGAAGGCATTGAAGCTATGGACTGGCCCGCCCGTTCCCCAGACCTGAATCCGATTGAGCACATCTGGGACATCATGTCTCGCTCCATCCACCAACGTCACGTTGCACCACAGACTGTCCAGGAGTTGGCGGATGCTTTAGTCCAGGTCTGGGAGGAGATCCCTCAGGAGACCATCCGCCACCTCATCAGGAGCATGCCCAGGCGTTGTAGGGAGGTCATACAGGCACGTGGAGGCCACACACAATACTGAGCCTCATTTTGACTTGTTTTAAGGACATTACATTAAAGTTGGATCAGCCTGTAGTGTGTTTTTTCACTTTAATTTTGTGTGTGGCTCCAAATCCAGGCCTCCATTGGTTAATACATTTGATTTCCATTGATGATTTTTGTGTGATTTTGTTGTCAGCACATTCAACTTTGTACAGAACAAAGTATTCAATGAGAATATTTCATTCATTCAGATCTAGGATGTGTTATTTGAGTGTTCCCTTTATTTTTTTGAGCAGTGTATATATTTAAAGATATGGACATTTTATAAATACTTGAAATAAAAAATAATAAAGAAATATTTTTTTCTGTTGAAATTTTTCTCTAGCTGCTTACTTTATATCTAAAGGTCTAACAGGTACTTGTTTCAGAGTGTTTAAACGCATGTAACCTTTATATTATTTTTAATTTGCAGATTGCAAATGCACAGTTGCAGGACACAGGCAGGTACACATGTGAGGCTGCTAACATCGCAGGCAAGACAGAGAAGAACTACAACCTGAACGTTTGGGGTGAGTTGGGCTCATAGATGATGCTGAGTACTCACAGTGTCAGTAGTAGTAAAATGCCGCTCCAACAGAAGAGCCTTTGCTGGGTGTGCCTAGTGGAGATGCCTTGTGGGCAATGATGTCACTGGCAGTTTCATGATATAATGCTGAACCCCACTGCGCCGCTCTCTGTTCATCATCTTGACTGACTATGTATGTTTCTGCTCCCAGTCCAGTGAGGATAAAGCTGAGTAATTCTCACTATGAAACTATGAGTCTTCTCCTACCAAATGTTTGGGTGGGACTGACAATGTATTCTTAATCAAACTCTGAAGTTTAGAAGTGTGTTGTGTGAATACAGTAACCTTTGTTTTAAATGTATATTTAAAACATATTGTTCATTTCTTTCAATATTCCAGTTTAGTAAATCTATACATGGAAAGTAATCCAATAAACTGATCGTACAGCAATTTATATGTACTAGTTTTTCCAAACTTATAGGTAGTTTTTTATCACACATTTTGAACAAGAAATTAAGCAGAGCAAACAAAGTATGGAAGGAAAAGTATAAAAAATTAAATGGTAAAGATGGCAGAGAGGCTGGGCATAAGTGCAAGCTCTTTATTATATAGACAAAAAAAACAATAAACAAAAACACAGGTAGTCAAACTGGAAGATACAAATCAAACTAAACTGCAGATAGAACACATAAGCACATCTGTAAAGGGTGTAGGTAGCAAACTTACACTGGGAAAAGCAGGATCACAAACACACAGCTCGCTCGCTCACTCACTCACTCACAAACAAATGACTTGACAAGGACTGCAAAAAACACAGAGATACATATACATATACACAGTGACAGACAAGAGACACCTGGGGAACTTAACAAGAGGGCTGGGCAACAAATGACACAGGTGAGATCACACAATAGGTGGGGCTAGGGTTGGGCCAGGACAGAAACAAAAACAGAGCCATGTGCTAGAAGCACATGGTGAAGAGAAACAGAGAGAAGCACTGAGAAACAGAGGGGACAACACTTGACAAAAGCGTGACATTAAACATGTTTTCTAAAAAATAAAATCCTTAAAATGTTTGTTTTTATTCAGACATGAAATGATTTAGCATGAATATTAATTTCCTGATGTAATTTGTATTTTTGTGTGTTTTTTTATTTTTGTTTGGTGCAGCAAATTATATAAAATAATTTTAGAACTTGATCACTCCAAAGGCTTAAATTATGTAATTTCCTCTTTTTTAATGTCAAATAAAGCAATAGTGCATTATTTATAGATACCAAACACTCTATAAGTGGCCCAAAAACAAAACAAATACAAAAAAGATGCATTTATCTAAAATGTCTGACATTTTCTGATCCTTTCTCTCCTTCTGTCTCTCTGTCTCTTAGTCCCCCCTAGCATCCGTGGTTCTGAAGAGGTGTCTCATCTGACAGTGACTGAGGGTGGACTCATCACTCTGGTCTGCGAGTCCAGTGGCATCCCCCCTCCCAGCCTTACATGGAAGAAAAATGGTAAAAATTGTCATTGTCATCATCATAAATGGCTTATTTTTCTTTCTAAAATTCTACTGTCATATTTTTTTTATTTGTGTGTTTGTTATTTTTTCATGTGTACTTTAATGTCTTGTGTGTTCAGGTTCTGAGCTGAAGGCAGACTCTCGAGTGCGTGTTCTATCTGGTGGCCGTCAGCTGCAAATCTCCATGGCGGAGAGGACTGATGCTGCATCCTACATGTGCCAGGCCTCTAGTGCCACTGGCAGTGCGGTCAAGGAGTACAGCCTGCAAGTCTATGGTACACACAGACATGCACATAAACATATACAGGACATAGATCCTGTGGTCGCCTGTAGCTGCACTTCAGGATTTTTACTGTTGATGAAAAAATAGAATCTTTATGAAAATGTCTCAGAAAGAAGATGCATTTCTCTTAAAACAAACAAAGCACATGGACCCTGGAGTACTTTTATCCTGTTCATCTTTATTTAAAAACATTAAATGACCAACAAAGTTATTTTTCATCACATAATGTTGTAATGTTTATGCAGACATTGATCATTGTCCCAGTCTGCAAAGTAGGTATAAAATAAATAATGTAAATGCAGAAATACCCTGCTCCGTTCTCTGTTCTGATTGTAGAAACTGATACTAGTTCCTGTAAGCTATTTACCTAATTGAAACTGACCTTTATAGTTCCATACAAAAATATCTTTCAGTTCTTCACTGCATATTTATATCAGAGGTAGGCCGTTCATTTCAAATTGCAATCCACACAATGGTAACAAAGAAGTTGATCTACAAAACCCGTTTTGCAACTCATTGGAGTTAAAGAAATAGAAAACAATGTTTAGAAATAAAAAAATGTTATCTGGACTACTCTAGGTATTTGGATGGTCTCATTTGCAGTTTTAGGCATTTGATTAAAAAGTTCATTGTGTGGTCAGCAACCACATCCTGTTTACAGTTTTTTTTTTTATTTGATTAACTGTTTATGGAAGAGACTGTGAAGTTGCCAACTTAGTGGTTGTCAGCAGTAGTATAGTAACCTCTTTGGAACATAATGCTTTCTAGATAGTTCCTAAAGTTTAACCAGACCCAAAATTATATCCTGTATTCCACTGAAAAATATTGCTCATTAATGACATTCATGCAGTTATTTCTTTAAAAGCACTTACCTAACAACACATTCACATACTTGCAACTGCAACTAAAATAACCAAGGGTGAGGTTTACTATTATATTAAGATGGCCTTACAAAAGCATGCTCTACATCAGGGGGTGTCCAAACTTTTTTTGTTGGTTGGCCAGAAGGAGAAATATATTTGAAGTCACGGGCCACAGACTCTGTAATAAAACAAAACTTTAAATAATACATTTTCCTGATTATTTCATTTACACACCATTTTACTTGACTTACTATCTTTATCTTTGACAGTGTTGTTTAAACTAAGATTTTTCAAATTGATGTTTAATTTCATGATGTCTCTTAATATTAAACTCCTTATTACGGCAACTTTTAGACTCTTTGGCCTGTTTTTCTGCGCTAGAAATGCGCACTCTCTCCACTTTTAGACTCTTTGACCCGTTTTTCTGCGCTAGAAATGCGCACTCTCTCCACTTTTAGACTCTTTTACCTCGTTTTTCTGCGCTAGAAATGCACACCCTCTCCGCTTTTAGACTCTTTTACCTCATTTTTCTACGCTAGAAATGCGCACCCTCTCCGCTTTTAGACTCTTTTACCTCGTTTTTCTGCGCTAGAAATGCGCACCCTCTCCGCTTTTAGACTCTTTTACCTTGTTTTTCTGCACTAGAAATGCGCACCCTCTCCGCTTTTAGACTCTTTTACCTCGTTTTTCTGTGCTAGAAATGCGCACTCTCTCCACTTTTAGACTCTTTGACCCGTTTTTCTGCGCTAGAAATGCGCACTCTCTCCACTTTTAGACTCTTTTACCTCGTTTTTCTGAGCTAGAAATGCGCACCCTCTCCGCTTTAAGACTCTTTGACCCGTTTTTCTGTGCTAGAAATGCGCACCCTCTCCGCTTTAAGACTCTTTGACCCGTTTTTCTGTGCTAGAAATGCGCACCCTCTCCGCTTTAAGACTCTTTTACCTCGTTTTTCTGCGCTAGAAATGCGCACCCTCTCCGCTTTTAGACTCTTTTACCTCATTTTTCTACGCTAGAAATGCGCACCCTCTCCGCTTTTAGACTCTTTTACCTCGTTTTTCTGCGCTAGAAATGCGCACCCTCTCCGCTTTTAGACTCTTTTACCTTGTTTTTCTGCACTAGAAATGCGCACCCTCTCCGCTTTTAGACTCTTTTACCTCATTTTTCTACGCTAGAAATGCGTACCCTCTCCGCTTTTAGACTCTTTTACCTCGTTTTTCTGTGCTAGAAATGCGCACTCTCTCCACTTTAAGACTCTTTGACCCGTTTTTCTGCGCTAGAAATGCGCACTCTCTCCACTTTAAGACTCTTTGACCCGTTTTTCTGTGCTAGAAATGCGTACCCTCTCCGATTTTAGACTCTTTTACCTCATTTTTCTACGCTAGAAATGCGCACCCTCTCCGCTTTTAGACTCTTTTACCTCGTTTTTCTGCGCTAGAAATGCGCACCCTCTCCGCTTTTAGACTCTTTTACCTTGTTTTTCTGCACTAGAAATGCGCACCCTCTCCGCTTTTAGACTCTTTTACCTCATTTTTCTACGCTAGAAATGCGTACCCTCTCCGCTTTTAGACTCTTTTACCTCGTTTTTCTGTGCTAGAAATGCGCACTCTCTCCACTTTTAGACTCTTTGACCCGTTTTTCTGCGCTAGAAATGCGCACCCTCTCCGCTTTAAGACTCTTTGACCCGTTTTTCTGTGCTAGAAATGCGTACCCTCTCTGATTTTAGACTCTTTTACCTCATTTTTCTACGCTAGAAATGCGCACCCTCTCCGCTTTTAGACTCTTTTACCTCGTTTTTCTGCGCTAGAAATGCGCACCCTCTCCGCTTTAAGACTCTTTTACCTAGTTTTTCTGCGCTACAAATGCGCACCCTCTCCGCTTGAAGACTCTTTTACCTCGTTTTTCTGCGCTAGAAATGCGTACCCTCTCCGCTTTTAGACTCTTTTACCTCGTTTTTCTTTTTTTTGGACACCCCTGCTTTACATGTATGTATATATAAACTAAACATTTATATCCAATATATTGTAGCTGATGTATAGTAAAAGATCAAACACTTAAAAACCAAAAAGATCCTAAACTAATCGTGTCTGCATTTCTTATTACTCCCCTCATTCGTCTGTTTAGTTCGTCCTTCCATCAGCCCGTCCGAGCACGGCAGTGGAGAAGTAATGGTGGTCCGAGGGGGAAACGTGACCCTTCAGTGTGAGGTGGACGGGGTGCCCAGACCTGCAGTCACTTGGCTGAAAGATGGTAGGCCTCTGGGAGCTGTAGCTGGAGCCCAGGTCCTCAGTGAGGGAAGACTCCTCCGCATCAAAGACGCTCAGGTGGCCCACACCGGCCGCTACACCTGCATTGCTGTGAATATAGCCGGACAGGCTGACAACAAGTACGACGTCACTGTACATGGTAAGAGCATGTATGTGATGCTGTATATATATTTTATATCTGTCTTTTCTAGATATAGGAAAGTTTTTTTCTGTACAAAAAGATGCTCCTGTAATGAATCCTAGTGTTTTTTATTTGTAACATTTCATAAATCTGTACTTCTAGGTATGTGAATGACACATATTTCACAGTTTTAGTGATCTGATTAAAAAAGTGCATTTGATTTTAACCCTCCTGTTATGTTCATTTGTCAGAAACAGCCATGGAGTTCTTGCGTCAATCTGACCCGATTAATGTTTAATTATCAAAAAGATGTCTGAAGACAAAAAAATCCTAACAAACAGTTTGAATATTTAATTACCAACTCCATTACTAATTATTCTATTAATATTTAGTGCAATGGTGTCCCTCACCTCTTACAAGTAATAATTCAATTGGGATGATCAAACTATTTTTAACGATTCACTACTTTATTACTTTTGAAAGACCAGCATATAAAACACAATAGTTTTACATAATGTTAAGATGTAACATTGCAGTTTTGCAAAAGTATTGCAGTTAACAAATATGTGAGATGAACCATTTTCATATTATATGCTAGCAGCACTAGCAGAAGAAGTTTCATACTGAAAAAAAAATACTTTTAACTATTTTTTCTGTATCTACAAACTTTAAAACTGGTCAATTTAACCCAGAACATAACAGCAGGGTTAAGAAGTTATCAAATGGATCAAAGCCATTTCTTGTCTTGTTATTGCAAATAATTAATTCTATGTATCAAGAATAATTTTCAGCGTGTATTTGTAGTTCCAGCAAGCATCAGCGGGCACACACACAGGACTGAGAATGTGAGTGTGGTGGTGAGGAATCCTGTGGCCCTCACCTGTGAGGCTTCTGGCATCCCTCTGCCTGTTATCACCTGGCTCAAAGACAACAGGCCTATCGCCCCTTCTAGCTCCATCCGGGTCATCTCAGGTGTGGGATTTTTCCTTTCTATACAGTGGCATAAAAATGTTTGGACACCTGCCTAATTTAGTTTAATGAATTATTGCACACTTTCTGTAAATCCTATAAACTTCATTTCACTTCTTAAATATCAGTGTGTTTGTCTAGCTATATGATATATTTAGCTGAAATTGCTAATCTAAACAACCAATGATTTATAACAGAAAATCGTAGTAACTATCAAGGGTGCCCAAACTTTTTCATACCACTGTAGCTGGCCGCTTCTTTCCTTCTGCAGATTGTCTATATTAAAAAACATAATGTTCCAATTTATATGTATGGCTTTATCAAAACAGAGCTTTGCTTTTACCATGTTAGTTCATATATTTGTATCAGGATGTGTTTAAAATGAACAGATATGCCTTTATAATATTGAATCACAGTGTGTTTGTAAATTGAATAGGCCTTATGAAAACATTTGCGAATGTAAGAAATTTTCACAAAAGCTGGGAAAGTACGTTTTAGGAAAAATCTCATTAAGGTTGGTAAAGAAGGCCCTTTGTTCTGTTGGAATACCCTGATGGTTTGATGTTTATGCTAATTTTCGAAACTAAATCTCTTTTAAAACTCATAGATATACAATCAGAGATTACAGCTTGACCTGGAATGATCCTATCTCTCAACAACAGCAAAAGAAATGCTTGTTTCACTTATGTCATGTTAGGAATTGAAGCAAAGTTTCTGCCTATAGTCAGCCTCACTGTTTATCTAATCTCTCCTTTATAAAATCTAGGTGGAGTCCTCAGTGGCAGCTTGCAGACAGAGGGCAGGCAGGCTGTTATAAGTCAGCCGTAAGAGTTTTAATAAGATCATTATGACCAAAGGCCAAGAGCAACAGTGTGAAGTGGGACAACTAAAAAGGCAAACAGCAAAGCAGAGGCGTTTAGTACTTGAAAGAAGTGAAAAATGTGCATTCGGGCTCTCCAAAGCAAACAGCAGTTGCTCGGATATGCTGTTTCTGTGGCGGCGTGTGTGTGTGTGTGAGGTATCCATCAGTGAGTGCCTCGTTGACCCAGAAGTCATAAACCACAGCAGAGGCAGAGGTCACCTCTGGAAAAGTATGCAGTGAATCAAACTGTACAGCAGCAGAAAAAGCCTAGTTTTGGGTGCCAAAAAACTAGGCTTTCTTATTTACTTAAGTTTTTACTTCCTTGACAGTCTCTTTATTGCAGAGATTTTTAGGCATATCCATATCCACTCACTCAGTAGTGAGGCCACGGGCACACTCAGAGCTACTGCTGTAATTCAAACCACATTTGCTAGACATATTTATGGCTTTTCTCATCTCAGATGCTTCAAGCGTACAGCAGGCACTTTATGCTTGTGTTTGTGTTGGTGAGTGTGTGTCTGCACTGCAGGGAGTATAAAGTGCTTTCTCTTGTGACTTTCACTGAAACTGATAGGTAATCCCTTTAAATCACTGAATGAAAATGAGAGTGATTTGTGTGGGTGAGTTGATCTGCTTGTTTAAACAGCTGTCTGGTCAAACACCCCTGTTTCACATGAAACAATGGGGACATTTATGGACTAACTATGAGACATTTGAGTCTTTAAGGTGCAAGCTATTGATTTTCCGGATTCTTTTTAGAGGCAACGTTTAAGTTCAAAATAGTTATCATCGCTTATATAAACATATTAGTAGATTACACAGTTAAGATTATTTTATCATTATTTTATCCAGCATCATATTTTATCATTTATATTTGATCATTAGTTTATGTCTGTTGTATTAAGAACGATTCTTTGGGTCTCATCATTTAAGTCTTATTCATTATGTGATTGAAATATACATTTTTCCTAGAGTATATCTGTCTGATCATGTTTGATACTGATACCAATGCCATATTATTAAGTATCTGTTGATACAGAGTACCAATATCGATACCACACTCTGATTTTAGTTATTTTATTTTGATAAAAGCAGTGTTGTGTAATTCATTTAATTTGTGTCCCAAATAAGATGACACATTTGAAAGAACAGCATTTAGTGGAGGAGTAAGTGCAAAATACTGTGTGTAAGAGCCACACATTTCCATCAGTGGAAATGCCAGCTTACTCCTAAAATACTTCTTTTGTGTTTAGCTGAAATTAGCATTATTTGAAAGCCTACCTCTTAGAGATTTGCCACTGTAGGGTATGATAGTAGTACAAGACAATTGCTATTACATTTCTGTCCACAGTGATGTATAAAACACCTGCAATGCTTTAATGCCTGTGTCTATAGAGATATAAGGTTTATTGGATCAGAATTGATTTCTGTTATTTTTTAATGGAGACACAAATTGAGATACATTCCTATACTATACCACTGCTTATGTAAATCAAAGTAAACCCTTTGTCTATGGTTTTGAAGTAATAGATGATGTACTATATATGCCCTGTCAGTAAAGTTAGTAAAAAGCTGACAGTTAAGCCTGTATCGATATGTCGTCTTTGCAGGTGGGCGGAGCCTGCGTTTAATGCATGCTGCAGTGGAGGACGCAGGAAGGTTCACCTGCATTGTGTCTAATTCTGCTGGGGAGGACCGAAAGAACTTTGATCTGGATGTACTGGGTAACATTACGCTGTGATATGTTCAGTTGGTTGAATTGAATTAGTCAGTGTCAGTCACCTGTGGTGAATTTCAGCATGTACTTTTATGTAAATTCTAGCCATTTAGGTAAAAAAGTGCTTAAAGTGTTACTTTTAATGTAATGTGTGTGGTAAAAGCTGAATGTCCTGTTTGTCATTAGTGCCCCCCAGCATTGTGAATAAAGGTGGAGTGCAAGATGTAAAAGTAAAGGAAGGACAGAACATTACCCTGACCTGTGAGGCCACTGGTGTGTTAGCATCCCACACTGCACACACACGCACACACACACACACACACACACACACACCCACACACACAGAGGCATATATTTTCTCTTTAAACTTATGTCCACGCTGTCTTCACTAACAACATTTGGTGTGACCCAGGAAACCCGGTGCCAGAGATAACATGGTTAAAGGATGGTCAGCTGGTCACAGGGGAGCCGAGGCTGCAAGTGATGTCACACGGACGCTTTCTCCACATCAGTGATGTCCAGGTGGCTGACACAGGCCGCTACAGCTGTTTGGCATCCAACAGTGCTGGAGACAGGAGCATACATTTCAACCTAAATGTTCTTGGTATGTGTGTGAGTGTTTTAATCTGTTATTAGTCATTCGCAAGATGGAAAAGCACTTAGACAGTACAATATACACCATTCCCAAATTTAATCAGCCAGTTGCCTTAAGTGTTGCTAATGTAGCTGAACAGTATAGAAAGTTGGTCGTACATCATTCAATCAATGACCAGATTACATGTTTATATCACAACATCTGTGAGTTGCTGGTCATACTGATATTTGACGTGTGGTATGTGCCATAAGTTTCCATATACAAGTTTGACGTGTAAAATAGAAATGCATTTTTGTTGTGTCAGATACAACATAAACAAGAAAGTATGATGTTTATTAAGCAAATTCAATAAATGAAAAAGTAAGTAAACCATTTTACAGAAAGATTAATTAGTGAGAACTAAGAAAAGGACGTTTAGACGCTTGTGTCTAATTGAAGGATTAGCATAACTCAGATTAGCACTGTATAGCATAACTCTTGTAATCATTGTAAAGCTTACTGTATTGCCATAAGATGAATGAAATGAATGGTGGTGAGAGCATGATTGTTTTAATCTGGAATCAGGAGTAAAGGCAGCACTTCATGACCTTAAGATGAAGAGACATTGGGTTATGCGACATAATAGCGACTCAAAACACAAAATCAACTTAGAAATGATTAAAAGTATGTGTTTTATCTATTAAGATGCTGTGGCATGATTTGCAGAGGGCTATACATGCAAGAACTATTTGATTTAAACTCATTTGCAGGGATTTTTTTCTCTGTGTTATTCAAATCTTCTTTGTATCAAGAGGAAAAGTTTGGTGGAGGTGATTCCTGGAGGTTATTACATTCATCTGTTCACCTGCTATCCTGCTCTGTTAAGGACAAGTTTGATTGTAATTTTTACAATTGTCCATGTTTTATGAGTATTTATATATATGTATTTTATAAGGGTTTGATTTTTTTTTACAAAAGTGTATCTTTTGTATGTCTACCAGTTCAGCATTAATGTGAACAAAATTACTGATTTAAAATCTCTTTATATAAAACCTCTTAATTGTCTTCATAAAAATGGGCTTGATTGTTAACTGGAATATTCATTGATTTTGTGTTTGTACTTGGGATTGTTTGCATACATATATATATATATATATATATATATATATATATATATATATATATATATATATATATATATATATATATATATATATATATATATATAAAAGTATGGTTTTCTGTCTTAGTTTCTCCCACTATTGCTGGCTCTGGACCAGAGGGCTCTTCTGAGGAAGTTACTGTAACTCTGAACAGCCCCACATCTCTGGTGTGTGAAGCTCAATCCTACCCTCCTGCCATCATCACCTGGCTCAAGGATGGGATTCCATTTGAGTCAAGTCGCAACGTCAGAGTGCTGCCAGGTAACCAGTTTTCCAGTACCTAGTTGTTGTTTTGGTATACATTACATATATTTCATACAGTTACATATAGTCTAACTCCAGTTGCATACATATTTAGGCACATGATGTGTTATATTTACTGTACTCTTTAGTAACATTTGTCTGTCACACTATAACACTATAAATGAAATGTAATATAAAAATAATAAAAATGCCCAGTATTATTGACAATAACTACTGTTATTTAAGTAACAGTAACCTGTACTAAAATTTGTCCTTATACGTGGATGTATTGTAGGAAATATTTATTATAATGATTGAAGCGATCATTAATATGCCTGTGCGTGTCCCTGTATGTTTAATTTTCAATCAGGAGGCCGCACACTGCAGATCTTGAATGCGCAGGAAGAAGATGCTGGCAGATACACATGTGTGGCCACCAATGAGGCTGGAGAGACCCTGAAGAATTATGAGGTCAAAGTTTATAGTGAGTGTGTAAGCATTTAAAACATACACACTTTGTCAAAAAAAAATACAGTTTGGATGATGCCTGATCACTTTTGGTCTTTATAACAGGCATCTTGACAGCCCAACATTAAATTAATCCTACCTTTTCTAAACACACACTTCAGTGCACTATACAAAAGTTGCCCATATCAGTATATAATTAATCAATATATTACTATTTTTTCAACGCAAGTTTATCAAGGCACCAAGTTTGACCACTACTTTCCCCTTAATCTGCCCGCCCACACCCAACACACTGTCCGACTGAACGATGGAAGTGCGCACTCTGAACTTCCATCTTAGAGCCGGACAGAGATCTTTGTTTCTGTCTCTCTTTTTCTCTCTGTCCCTCTTTATTTCTCTCGCTCTCTCTCTCTCTCTCTCTCTCCCTCCCTCTCTCACACGCACTCACACACACACACACGTGCTTTCACAACCAAGCTGAGGCATTTACAATCCAATTGATCATGCATTCTTTATTCCAGCACCCTGCGTTGATTTTATCTCCCCTCAAACCCCTCAAAGTATATACTATTACTTTAATTGACACCACTTTTATACAGTAATTGCATTTTACATTTCGTACATTTTTTTATTTTATTATTTATTATCGATTTACACCACTAATATATATATATATATATATATATATATATATATATATATATATATATATATATATATATATATATATATATATATATATATTAGGGGTGTCACGATTCTCTAAATCCTCGATTCGATTTCATTTTCGATTTGAGGGTCACGATTCGATTCGATTCTCGATTTTCTTGTTTTTTTTTCTTGTTATTATTTTATGCCTCATAAAATTTAAATAATATATTTATTATTATTATTATTATTATTATTATAAATATTATAAATATTATTATTATTATTTATTAAGATATATATGGTAATGCCATCTAGTGACTTTTTTTGGTAGCAACAGTGTGCACTATTAAAACAAGCAGTTTATCAGAGCTGTGAGTGGATGGCTGGTGAAACTGCTCATTACATGAAGCTGCAGTTCTTCATCCAACCACTAGCAGCAGCAGCACAAGCCCCGCTCTCTTCACTCAGTCACTACTTCAGTACAGCCCAGCCACGGGCTACAGAGCTCAGCCAGTCCGTTTTTACTGTTTCTGTAAACAAATAAAGGTTTTAACCCCACTAACCGGATAATACAGCTCACTACAGTTCATCTTTCAGCCCAAGCAGCTAACAGCAGCAGGTTAGAACAGCCGACACGGAGGCACTGCTCGGATTACATTATAAACAGGTCAGTTAGCGCGCTGCTAACCTCAGGATGTTTATAACTACGGAGTTTAGTGGACACACCACGGCCGCCAGGTAAGTCTTTTAAAGGCTACTGAAGACTATTAAAGGCTATTAGAGTGTAACCCCTGGCTCCCAGGGGTTACAAGAGGTTATTGAAAGCATTATTGGGGGGCAGAAATCAGTACAGGCTGGTTAGATAAGTGATGTGGGTATTGTCTTATAAATATTTACACATAACTTATATCTCTCCTGAAAAGCTTTTATTTTAGTCAGAAACACGCTTGTGTTTACTTTATCTGAGAGAAAGATGTTTTTTTAATTCAATGGAAAGCAACAGGTGTAGTCAATTATAAGTTTAAGATTTTTAATCCACCTCACTGTGATCTATAGTCAGTGTTCTCAAGTCACACTGACACACGCATTTCAGCGAGTTCACACGCTCTCACCTGCGCGCACCCACCCCTCCGTTAGATACAGATACAAAACCTGCGCGCCCAACCCCCGCCCCCCCTCCTTCGTTGGACAGATAAAAACAGTGATCACACTCCCGCCGACTGCGCTCATGCAGTGGCTATCTCTATTTAAATGAATAGGATGCGCTGTGTTGGTGCCGCGCCATTTGCGTAGCGCGCTGCGCTATTTGCGTAGCGCGCGCGGGAGGGATCGTCGATCCTCTTTTTGACTTCGATACTCGAGATCGTGACCTCATTTCGATTCGATTTCGATAAAATATCGAGATCGTGACACCCCTAATATATATATATATATATATTATATGCATTATTAATAGCACTGCAGACTTTAACTAATTTGCAACAATTTTTGCAACTGTTTCAATGAGAGTATAATTTATGCCAAAAGTTAACAACAGTCTAGCTTACACTCTTTATTTGTGTGTGTTTTCCCCTTCAGTCCCACCTGTTATCAGTAAGGATGTTGCAGGAGAAGGATTTTTCCCCAGAGAAATCAAGATCAAAGTGAACAACACACTGACACTTGAGTGCGAAGCCCAGGCCATACCGACCCCTACTCTACAGTGGTACAAGGATGGCCAGGTCAGAGACACAAGTCCAGTCAAAATATTATTTAAGGCAACAAAGTTTATCATTCTGTGTTTTATATTTGAGGCATATATGACTAATCTTTCTCATTATTTATCGCACTTCTGATCTATAGATTTTAAAGACAGATGGCCGCGTTACAATGACCGCTAATGGTCGTATAGTCCAGATCAAGCAGGCACAGGTGTCTGATACTGGTCGCTACACCTGCGTTGCTTCCAACATTGCTGGAGAGGATGAGAAGGACTTTGATGTAAATATACAAGGTGAACAGGGTCCCGCACAAATCTGATTTCCAACCTGCTAAAACCTTCCATGGTTAATAAATACATTCATTTTTAAATTGATTATAAACAGCATTGCACACACAGAATCTGAATGCTGCCCCTCAATCAATAGTGGCATTGGTATGTGGTTCCCTCTAGTGGTTGGTTGCTCTCAATGCATAAGGGGAAAATAAGGGATTCTCCTTCATTTAGGAAATCAGACTTAATATTTATTGCCAATTTTTATTTCATAGTATTTTTTGTATATCCGATATACAGTCAGTATATTATAATGTATAATAAAATGCCTTTTCCCACAGTTCCTCCTAGTTTCCAGGACTCCACTTCTGGTTCTGCTGGGGAGGCGAAGGATGTGATTCTAAATAACCCCATCTCCCTCTATTGTGAGACCAATGCCGTCCCACCTCCCACGCTCACATGGTATAAAGACGGACGACTACTTGCCTCCAACGATAGAGTGCTCATCTTACCTGGTCAGTTTTACCTAATTTAGACAAATATTACTTATTTCCACAACTGAACTGCCTGCAATATGATTATTCAAGGTGTCCTTCTGCTAAAATCCACTTTTTCTTGTTCTTAGTGAAATACATGTGTAAATGCATGCTGCACATGAAACTCCTCCTTAGCCTCTATTGTCTGCAGTAGCTAGTAAAAGAAAATATTCAGAAAAAGAAGTCGATCAGGAAAAGCACCGTGTCAATTAGTAGTCATGGCCTCACCCACCTTGGCTCGCAACTACCCATAAGCAGAGCTGAAGCCACACAGCAACATCGTCTCATCAGACAGGAGCTAAAAGCGCTAGAAAAAAGCATGACAGTCATTCCTGTGTTATTTGTGCAAATAACACATCAGTGTAATACGCTTTGCCCAGTAATTCAGAGGTAAGGAACAAATGGTTAGAATTTGTCTATGGAACACCACCAGCGACGTACAATAGAGATAGGTATGTGCATATGTTTAGAACAGTTCTGGTTACAGTAGTTCCTTAGCTAGCTAGCTATCTTGTGTAAGCAGGGGTGGGTAGTCCAGGTCCAGAATCCACCCTGGGGTTTTGTACTAACTGCAGCTCCCTCTTGGTGTCGCAGTGCTGTAAGCCAATCAGAGCCGATATATTTGCATTCAGGAATATTAATGAGCAAGAGCCAAAATCCTATTGTTTCTCCCCGACTACTCTTTTACCGGACTAAAGCAGTGTTATACTGAATCACCGGAGCACTTTTTTTTGTTTTTTTACAAAAAACAGCTCACATGACATTTATTCATACTAGAGATCAAAACTAAACATTTTAAAATGAATGAATGAATAAACAATGAAATAACACCTTTCAAAAATGTCTTTTCGATGAGATGTTACCAAGAATATGTGTTTATCACTTCACACAGGTGGAAGAGTGCTCCAGATCCCCCGAGCTCAGGCTGAGGACTCTGGGAGGTACACATGCGTGGCTGTCAATGATGCTGGAGAAGACTCAATCCAATATGATGTCAGAGTGTTGTGTAGGTAGATCCAAAACGTGGACCACATCATATAACACTGATACTAATGTGCATAACACGTCTAGTTTGTGGAATTAAGATAAAACCTTTTTTTAATTAATTATACAGTGTATTTTTATGTAATTTATGTCTACCCATCTGCAGTGCCCCCTTCTATTCGTGGAGCTGATAGAGATGTCCCTGAGGAGGTGGTGGTTTTGGTAAATAAGACCACACGGCTGGAGTGCCATGCAGATGGAAGCCCCCCTCCTAAAATCAGCTGGCTCAAGGACAGACAGCCTCTAAACCCAGACAGGACACACACACTGCTGTCCAATGGCAGGACCCTGCAGGTAAGATGCACAGAAAGAAAAATCTGAATATATCTTGGTTTTGGTGGGTGGGCCTGTTTAATCAGTTTAGGGAATTAATTTGTTGTTTAAGTGGGCATTAGCTTTGAAAAATAAGGAAAAACTTAAAAGAATGTCACAACCTTGTCCTGTCCCTTGTCAGCCTCTATGTTTTTTCCCAGTTTCCTGTTTGTTTTCCGAGCCATGTGCTCAACATTCCTGGCTTGTTATTTGTTTCTTTTGTTAATAGATTACCTGCATTTACATCTGGCTCCTCGTCCTCGCTATTGCTGCATTTCATTTTTAATAAACTGAAGCTGTAATTTAGTTATGTCCTACCTTGTCTTGTTGCCAAACCAGATCATAATTTAAATAGAACCCCCCCCAAAAATGTGATATCTAACCCTATAAACAAAAACGTACTGGTTTAACTTTACTGTATGAAAGGGTTCATTTTGATAGATTTTTTTATTATTGTTAATTAATAGCATGGTCTTTGTGTGTTTAAGATTCTAAATGCTCAGGTGACCGACACAGGACGTTATGTGTGTGTGGCTGACAATGTGGCTGGAAGTGCAGAGAAATACTTTAATCTCAATGTTCATGGTAAGTTTTATCATTTGTCAATTCCCTGAATGAGAAGTTCATAGTGCATTTGGGACGAAAAGGGCAAATCTTTAGTGTTTACACCTTTCTGTGTTTGTATTTTGCTCACTTTTTAGATTGTTTGAATGAAGTTAAAAATCCCTGGTTGACTAACTAGGCAAATATATATGATTAAACTGATTCAATTGATTAAACAATTACTGACAACCTTGGCTTTGTGTTGCAGTTCCTCCTTCCATACTGGGTGCAAATGTGGAGAACGCCACAGTGGTTGTGAATAATTTCATCACTCTAAGCTGTGAGGCCACTGGCTTCCCACCTCCCACTCTGAGCTGGCTTAAAGATAGGCGACCAGTACAGGCCAACACCAACGCTCTTATAATGCCTGGTATGGACAGAACACAAACACACACACACACACACACACACACACACACACACACACACACACACACACACACACATATATACATATATTAATTAATTAAGGCACCAAGTTTGACCCCTTACTTCCGCCATAATCTGCCCCGCCCAACGCACTGATCTGATGTCTGGCCGAATGACTGAACGGCCCGCTCTTACTGTGTCCAGCAGTAACACTCTGTTTCAGACTTCCAGCTTCGAACCGGTCAAAGATCTCTCTCTCTCTCTCTCTCTCTCTCTCTCTCTCTCTCTCTCTCTCTCGTATGCATACACACACACAGACCGCGCTTTCCTGCTCCTCATCCCTGAGATTTTTATACTCATCGAATTAAGTTTGGATTCAGAAATACTCACAACCATGCTGAGACATTTACAGTCCAATTTATCATGCATTTGTTATTCGAGCACCCTACATTGATTTTATCTCCCCTCAAACATAAAAGTATATACTATTATTTTAATTGATACCACCTATATACTGTACATATAATTGCATTTTACGTTTCTTGAATTCATTCTTTTATTTACATTTTAATATCCAATATAAAGATTTATGTCTGAAGAAAAGCAAATGCGATTAATCGCAGTTAATCACAGAATTTTGTTGTGATTAATCAGATTTTTTTTAATCGATTGACACCACTAATATATATATATATATATATATATATATATATATATATATATACATACATACATACATGTGTATTCATACATGCAAATGACTTATATACAGTACCTTATGATTTGTCTTTAAATGCTATGTTTTTGTCTTTCAGGTGGACGTACTTTGCAAATTCTGAAGACTAAGATATCTGATGGTGGGAAGTACAGTTGTTTGGCCATCAATCCAGCAGGAGAAGCCCAGAAGCTTATTTATCTCACTGTGTTTGGTTAGTGTCAGTTTAAAATAACAGGAACTCATATTAAAGTCTGTATACAGTACTGTACAAAAGGTTTTGGGAATATGTGAAAATTAGAATGAAAAGCTTCTTATCTAGGCAGTAAGTGTGTAGTTACCCAGAAAACACTACTATTATAATAAATACTAATTACTTTACTACAAAAAGGTCTAGGTTTTACACCACAGTGTTTATTAAAACATCTGCAAAGCTCTCTTCATAAAAGTCAAGTGTTATTTATAGTTATCATAATATTAACACTTGGTTTGGTATATCAGGATTTAATGATGATAAATCAGGTGAGCTGCTGATGGTAATGAACAAAAGTGCTGGCTGAGAGAATCCAGGAAAAATCTAGAACGAAGTTTTGCTCTTGAAACTAGCTTGAAGGACCTACAATAACTTTCTTCAAAACTAAAATTATTATTGCTTTTTACTGTGTTTATGTTTACCTGCATCAGTTCCAATGTAATCTGAAAATGTATACAGGCCAAACTCTTGCAGTGCTGTAAGACATGCTTTTAAACAATGTGCTCATGTACTAAAACGACTGTACAGTACTGTATAAACAGTATATGGATGAGTAGAATCAGAAATGTAAATGTCCAAAGTTTTCTTTTTTTTAAATACATTTTATTTCTAAAAAAATTATTTTTTATAACATTTTCTCCACAATTTACGAGGTCAAATAGGGGAATCATTAGGACACCTTGTCCTGATCTGCATCACCCTTTAGAGTGATGTGGGGTAAGAGTGCCATCTACTAGGGCTGTGTATTGGCACCAACCTGGCGATACGATACGTATCACGATACAGGGCTCACGATGCGATATATCACGATACTTAAAAAAAAAACTCATACAATCTAATTTAATCTAAGTGGAAAAAGTTTAATTTGTAAACAATCAGAATGGTGGGAGCTCCATTAGATTTAATAACAGGTCCTGTAGCATCCAATATCATGCCACTTTTTTCAACAGTTTTAAACACTCTGCCTTCTTCATTGTGAAAGCCAAAATGAGCCCACACTTCAGCTCTGTACACCCCAGGAGCCAGCCTAACGCGTTTAGATTCTGCCATCGCCAGCGGGGTGCTAATGCTAATGCAGTGCTGTACTTACTTGCAGTGTACTGGAGGCACCGAATGGAGGCACTGCCACCTCGGTTCCGGCAGCTGATGGCAAGCTACATGAACAGGATTCGAACCGGCGATCTCCTGATTATAGTGGCAGCGCTTAGCCCGCTGGATCACTCAGAGCCCTTTCAAAGTTTTCTTTTAGTTTTAGCGTAGTGTAGTGTGTATACCAAATCAGGGAACTAGTCTACAATGGGGAAGACAGTGCTGTTAGCCATTTTGGTGTACCAACCATTTTGACTTAATACTGTGTTTTATTTTACTGCCAAAAATAGATAAAAATGTTTTTTGCCTTAAAACAACTAAAAACTGGAAAAAATGCAAATTAAGGTAATTTTCTTTAGCAGGGAGTATTTTACATCAAATTTCTCTTACATAAGCAGAACAGTATAAAAATATGATTTATTTTAATGAATTTTCTCTCAAGTATTTCATTTATTGCTGAGACTGAAGGAAACTGTATTTCTTGTCATTTCTGTCAAATGAGAATCAGACAAGATGTTATTTTAATTAGCTGTTGAAGCAGTGTTTGAGAATGTATTGGCATTTGTTCATAGCGTTTGTCAACGCTGTCCATCAGCCACTAATTCCCTCATTGATTCTGACTGTTGAATATTGTCAGCTAGCCAATTACATTGCTAATAAAGTTTAATAAGTATTTGTGTGTGTATTATCATACCTGCAGTGCCCCCCAGCATCAGGGACAGCAGTGGAGACTCACCTGTAGTGATCAGTGTTCGTGTGGGGAACTCGGTCACCCTGGAGTGCCAGTCAAACGCTGTGCCCCCTCCCACTATTATGTGGTACAAGAATGGCCGTCTCCTCACTGAAACTGCCAACCTTCGCATCCACAATGAAGGACAGATTCTGGAACTCAAAGGAACAGAGGTGTGTGTTTGTGTGTGTTAAGTCAAAAGTGGTCAGTTCATCAGTACAATTTTAGACTCCAGAGATTGCTTGATTTATGCTGTGGTGAGGATATGATGCTAATGTATTGAAATTTACTTGCCTATGCATTTTGATGCTGTATGGTTTACTGCTCAACTTGAAACTCTGCAGGGCCCTTATTTTTCTTTCTCTCTCTGTTTTATAGGTGTCTGATACTGGCCAATACGTTTGCAAGGCCACAAATGTAGCAGGACAGGTGGACAAGAACTTCCATCTTAACATCTATGGTTAGAAATGGTCTGATTTGGTGGACAGTCAGTAATCATTTTAGCTTTAACGTGGTATTTTTTAGAAAGTTGCTTATTCTCTTATATAGTCTGAGCATTATTTATGTGTATTTCTGAACAGTGCCTCCAAGTATCGATGGACTAGCAGAAGAGCATGTTGTGGAGACCATCAGTAATCCAGTGACCTTTGCCTGTGATGCCACGGGAATTCCACCACCAAGTCTCACCTGGCTAAAGAATGGCAGAGTAATTGGTAAGATCACAGAGCCGAGAGAACTTACAGAACTCATTATCTGTTATCCTTGAATTGATCTGTTAAATCTTTATTTCAACAGTAGATCAGATTTACATATGTTGCTCTTAGCAAGATTCGTACGTCAAAAAAACCCTGGAAAAGTCAAAATAACAATTTCCAGGCCTGGATAAGTTTTGGAAAAATAAAAATAATCTACTAAACTTTGTGGGTTTTTTTTATCTATTGAAGGAGAACAGCTATTTTAAGCTAACAAATACATCAGCTCAGAGTTTGTTCAGTAATTTAGCCCTACACAATGGAGCTCTCAAGATTTGACATACATTTTAATATTGAACATTGTGTTTCTACATTGCTTAAAGAAATGTTTTTTTTTTTTTTATCAAATTAATTTTAGGCCTACTGTAATCAATTTTGATTATAGTTGATTTTTTTTGGTGGTGTCAATTAATTAAAAAATTTAATTCGATTAATCACAACAACAAAAAAAGTTTAGAGCACGCTGTTCAATCGTTTAGCCAGAAAGCAGATCAGTGCGTTGGGCGGGGGCTGACCAGGTTACAGCTGAAGTAGGAGTCAAGCTAACTTGCGTTAAGAAAACAGTAACGCGTTACTGATTCCAAGTTAACAGCGTGCGTTAACCCTTTAATGTTGACACCCTAATTTTTTTTTTGTCCATGTCTGCACTAATGTTATAACAATCATATGGTCATGATAAATTGCCTTGAAGAAAAGTCATGGAAATTTCTTGATTACAAACTGTATGAATCCTGTCTTTGTAGTAGATCAATCACTGAACGCAATAGAGCCGGGGTGTCAAACTTTTTTACTTTGGGCTACAGTTAAAACAGGGCCCAAACAGTGGGCTACAGTGTTAAAAACCCCACATGCCAGTCTGTTTTGAAGTTTACACCACACTAATAGGATTACTGTTAGAATGAGTCTAATTATTCCGGATTTTCTTGTTTGATGGCCCTTAAAGGTCTTTTTTCTGATTTGTTGTAGAGAATTCTGAGTCTTTGGAGATGCATATCCTGTCAGGAGGAGGTAAACTTCAGATTGCCCGCTCCCAGCTTTCTGACAGTGGCACCTACACCTGCCTGGCATCCAACATTGAGGGCAAAGCCCGTAAGAGCTACCATCTCATCATACAGGGTAAATACAGGAAATCTCAGTATTCACTATACACCAACCAGCTGTAACATTTGCACAGGTGAAGTGAGAAAAAATCTTTATTTACAGTGATATCTGTCAATTGCTAATGCTGTGGCTGATCAGTGTGTTACCATACATTAATTCATTTTAAAAGTATTTCCTTTTTTATTATGAATAAAGTTTTGTGTGATCAGTGATTAAATAGTTCTCGCTGACTTTTATTACTTTTCCTTTAATTACGATGTGTGTAAATTACATTTGCTTTGATTGCATTCCTTAAACAGAGCTTCATAAAAAAAAAACAGAAATATTGTTTTATTTACTCATTGGTTTATCCTCTTGTTAATTGCTGTAGTGCCACCCAGCATTGTAGGATCAGAGCTGCCTGGTGAAGTAAGTGTCCTGCTGAATGACAGCATACAGCTTGTGTGTCAGGCAGAAGGGACTCCGCCTCCCACCATACAGTGGCTGAAAGATGGCCAGGTGCTCAGGAGAACTGGCCTTAAGAACATCAGGTAAGTGTATATGTGTATGTGAACGTCTCTTTGCGTAAATTACATGAATTTATATTTATTATAGAATATAATATTTGCTTGTATTTGGCTGATGCACTCACCATGCATACTTATTTAGATGCCCACTCAAATTATTTTGTTGCAGCCTAACTGTCAACAGGATTAATTGAGTGGTGCAACATCGCTGCCTGATACAGTATGTTTATTGAAGCTGCACATACAGTGTGAGATAGTCAGACATGATTCAAGAACATAACATCAACAGTACAGACTTTTGAAGTAATTTAAATACACGTTGGTTTCATCATTTTGTAATTACAACACGTTTTGGAGAGTCACTCTAATTTCAAAACACACATAGAAGTGATAGGTTCATTTAAGCTGAGGGCTAAGAAGCCTCTGTATTTGTGTTCATTGTCTTACTCATCTGTTGCACAGACAGTAAAAGATTTCTCTTTACCACTGTGAGAATTGTTCTGCCATCAGCAGTGGTCTTATTCGATTTTCATTGGCACAATCCTCATATTGAACAACAGCAATAAAAGATGGCATAGGTGGTTGAAAGCTTAGATGCAAACCTCAGTATTCAATGCCTGCAATGGGGACGCAGTTGACCCCCCCGATTAATCATAAACACATGTTAAGCAAATTACTTTTACGTTATGTACACATTATGGGGCCAAGAAGTGTAATCATTTAAAAATGGTGAAACTGAAATGTATGCAAATACTCTAGTATAGTACAGACTGTGTTTTTTAATAAATTCTGATTGGTTTGAGAGAGAGGAAGAGAAGGAGAAGGGTAAAGTGGGCCCTTGGTGTGAGCACGCACGCTGTTCCCACACATACAAGGTTGTTACATTAGATTACATTACATTACATTACATTTAGCAGATGCTTTTTAATAGAAGAAGGAGTGGGATCAATAGTGGGAGAGATGAGGAAAGTAGGTTAGTTTGTTAGAGGTGTAAGAAGAGAAACATTACAACATTATTGTAAATTTGGAGACTCAAAACTATCTGCACTCACGTTTTCACATATTTCACCCTCTGTCTTGTGGAAAGTGATCTTGTGGAGCTGACACTATAACTAACTCTGTTAGCATGGTTCCGTAAAAACAACTGATCAAGATGGTAAAGTGATTTCCTGTTCAGACTGCTTACTGTTGATATTGGAACAGAGAGAAAGTTCTGATGGTGTTGCCGAGGAAGAAGTTTCAGAATGTGAGCATCTATTATGGCCATGTTTAATGAAGCTAATGCGTTGTTGAGACAGATTTTATGTGTCAACTGACATGAGTAGGTTAAATTTATAATGAAATTCAAATAATTAACTATAGTTTTGGGAATTTTGACAATTTCCTAATTAATTTGTTTATAAAATAAACAAAAACAAGTGGCATTTTTATTCATAACAAAGCCTAAAACTATTTAACATACAGATCTGGAAAAAATAAGAGACCACCTAAAAATGATGAGTTTCTTTGATTTTACCACATTGAAAACCTCTGGAATATAATCAAGAGGAAGATGGATGATCACCTATCTGCTGAGTATTTTTATTTCTTTTATTAAAAGTCCAAAATGCAATGGGTCCACCAAACCCAGCAGGACTCCCAGTGTAATAAAAAAGAAAAGGCCCTATAGGGGTTAAAACTTATTTCTGCAGAGCAGTTGTTCAGAAAAAAACCCAGCTTGACACACCCAGCTTGGCACCAGTAACTACAAAATATTTTTTTTCTTAACTGGATAGTAAGTGTATCAGAAAATCAGTAAAACCTTTACCTGAATGTGTGTGGTGTGTCTACAGAATCAGTCCTGATGGCAGTACACTCACGGTAACAGCTGCACATACATCAGATGGAGGCAAATACACCTGTGTGGCCACCAACAAGGCTGGTGAAGAAGACAAGGTCTTCAACCTTAATGTATATGGTAAATTCAAATTTTAGTAAATTTACAGTAACTAAAGTATTTTAAATATACCCATACAAATGTTAATGTACTGGTACATGATACTGGTGAAATTGTTGTCTAATTTTAAACGTTTATCTTTTAAATCCCATTCCAGTAAGACGTGCTAAGCACTGTATTTTTTTCTCAGTTCCTCCAGAGATCCAGGGTAACAGAGATGTGGCCGAGGGTTTGACCGCAGTGCTGGATAGCGCTGTGAATATTGAGTGTGTGGCCAGTGGCTCTCCCCCACCTCACCTTAACTGGCTGAAAAATGGCCTGCCTTTACCTGTGTCTGCTCACGTACGTCTGCTGTCTGCTGGACAGGTCCTCCGGTAAGCCAATAACTAACATAAACACCAGAGTTGAATATGGTAAGTGTAAGTGAGTGTAACAATTTATGACAGAGAGCGCTGGTGAGCTAATAATCAAAGTTTTGTAAGTCTGTTTTTTTGGGCAGGTGTGGAAGTTGAAGAATGTTTTATATAATTGCAATATACATAAAAAGGAGCATAGCTACATTGCTTATTTTTTAAATATATGACCTATTGAAAACTAATATAGAGTACTAAAACAAAAAAAGCTTCAAAAACTACTTTCCAAATGCTAAATATAAACACAGCTATCTTTCATGATCAGAAACTTAGTGTTGATCTAATACATGATGTAGCTATATAATAGTGAGCTACACTGACTGCATAATTCAGGAGAATTGCTGGAAAAGGTCCCTGCATAGACAAAACACACGTGGTGTTTCTCTTTGTATGTCTCAATTTTTTTTACATTCTGTAGCTTTTCTGGGCCACCCACAATCTGGAGTAGCTCTGTATTAACTCTCTTTGAATTTCTTTTCTGATTCCATGTTTAATTTGTATGGCAACAGTATATTTGTTTGGTTTGTGTCTGAACAGAATGTAATTTAAGACTAAATTAAAAATAGTTAAAAAAAATCAGTTGTACACGGTGTGATTGTAACTGTATATGTTTGGTGTTTGTTAGCATTGCTCGTGTTCAAGTGTCTGATGAAGGCACGTACACTTGTGTGGCGTCCAACCGAGCTGGAGTGGACAACAAACACTACAGTCTGCAGGTTTATGGTAAGCTAGCTGAACTTAGTTAAAATGTAAGAAACCTGTTTTAAATTATTTTGCATACATAAATTCTACTTCTTTGTCCATTTACTGCAATCCAGCAGTAGTGATTTCGAATATTAGATCTTTTTTTTCATGTATATTTTGTCATATTTATTGATTTATTAAGATTATGGACATTATTTAACATTATCTACTTTAAT
This sequence comes from Astyanax mexicanus, assembly GCF_023375975.1. Taxonomy (NCBI): domain Eukaryota; kingdom Metazoa; phylum Chordata; class Actinopteri; order Characiformes; family Acestrorhamphidae; genus Astyanax; species Astyanax mexicanus. The sequence continues at coordinate 51,627,441 of NC_064408.1, forward strand.
ATTACTTTATTTTCTAACAAAGTATTTACCTTACATGATTATATTTTGTCTGTCTCTTTAATATTCTCTGACTGGTGAATTTTCAGTCCCTCCCAGTCTGGATGGAGCAGGCACCACAGACGATGTGATGTTGGTTAGGGGGAGCATGGTGGCTCTGGTGTGCATCTCTGATGGGACCCCGACTCCGACAGTCTCCTGGCTGAAGGATGGCGCTGCTCTGTCTTTAGACACCCATATCACCCTGCTGAACCACAACAGCACCCTGAAGATACCCTCTATCCAGATCAAACACACAGGACGCTACACCTGTGTCGCACAGAACCAGGCCGGGGAGGCCCGCCGCCACTTTAATCTCAAAGTACTGGGTGGGTAGAGTGAGAGAGAGAGAGAGATAGAGAGATAAGAAAATGTCAGTTCAGTATGTATAATATTCAGAACATAAGGACACAGATTTAATTTTGTTAATGTATGTAAAGTTTTTAGTGTCTGTGTAATGGTGTTAATGCATGCTGAAACACGTAAAACAACAATGTCCACTAGTTGTTGTGCATATTGAGAAGACTGATGTCATTCATACAGAAAGTGCAAGTACACAAGTATATGATAATTTACTAGTACAAATTTGCAAAGATGGACAGTGGACAGTAAATACACTAAGGGATAAAACAGGATAAAATAGGATAAACCAATAAAAATAATATAGTAGGGCATCTTGAAGGTTGTGTCTGCAGAGATTTCATTGCATTGCAACTCATCCAAGATTCTGCAATAAAAGGCTCAGCTCTAATTATTGCACGTCAACATACAGACAGCAAGAAGAATAGAAATGGGAATGCATTATTACGTTTTGTTTATGTTAGTTTTTTTTTTTCTTTTTAAAGTTACAGTCTGACTTTAAAGTACATTCTTCTGGCTTTCAGATCCTCCACGGATTAATGGCTCTGGATTCCCCACTGAGGTATCGGTGGTGGTGAACCATGTTCTGGAGCTTGTGTGTGAGGTAGAGGGTATACCAGTCCCCACAGTCAATTGGGTTAAGGACGGTAGGCCACTGCTGCAGACAGATGGCTTGCGCCTTCTCCGTGGAGGAGAGGTGCTCCGGATCAGCTCTGCTCAGGTCAGATACACAGTCCACTAAACATGAAACTCTTTGTTGCAGTTGTAGGCAACACTTAGATTATATTGCATTTAAAAGGTTTTCTGTCAAGTCATGATTTTCTTTTGAACTTTTGAGTCATAACAAGTGAATTCTCTCTATTGCATTGTTTGCCTCTCACTCACACTTGCAGGTTGAGGACACTGGAAGGTACAGTTGTTTGGCCACTAGCTCGGCAGGAGATGATGACAAAGAGTTCCTGGTCCGTGTGCACGGTGAGTACAGACTCACAGTATTTGATGTATCTTGTAAAACACTGAAACGCCCAGTACCGACACATGTTGCGTTTGTGCCTACAGTCCCACCCAACATTGCTGGAGAGACTGGAGTCCAAGACGTGTCAGTGATTCAGAACAGACAGGTGACTCTTGAGTGCAAGTCAGATGCAGTGCCACCTCCCACCCTCTCCTGGCTGAAAGACGGAATTCCACTTAAGGTATACACACAGGTTGTAACTTATGAATAGTGATTACAAACTTGTATAAATGAAGTAAAGAAAAAACATACATGGCTTAATTATCGGTACTTATTACTATGGAAACTACACATCATATGTGTATCGAACATATGGTCCTCTTTTTTCCTCACCCAGAATCTTGGCACTGATAAAGTCCTAACGGGCTAGAGTGTGTAATGTACAGATCTCTCTGCAGGTGTCTCCCCGGGTGCGTGTGTTATCCAATGGCCGCTACCTGCAGATCAATAACGCAGAGCTGGGAGACGCAGCTCGCTATACCTGCATGGCTAGCAATGTTGCTGGAGAAACAAGACGCCATTTTAATCTCAGTGTGAATGGTGAGACTCCTTTACTAATATAATAAAAATAACAATACATTGACTGTCTTTATGTTTCCTTTAGAATACTTATAAGCATGAAAGGACAGTTTGTTTAATCTATCGATGGCTTTTGTCAGTTTCTATACACAGAGCTGCTCTTAGCTAGGTATGTGGAACTGACTGCAATATATACATTGCAGCCGAAAGTTTACATAAATTTGCAATGTTAGTATTGGGCTTTTAGTAATTTATATAAACAGTTTTATTTTACTGTTTCAGAATGACCGGACGGGATTAGTTTCTTAGTGGTTCCTGGAGTAATTTTCTATTTATGGGGGGTCCTTTGTGATTTTATTCCCGTCTAGAACGACCATGTACTTGTTTTTCTCAGACGTCTTCTGAAAAAATTACAGACTGAAAGCCAAATAACTCAATGATTCTCCTGGTTTTTCAATTGCACTCTTGATGCAAGAGTTTATTCAGAGTAGAAATGTGAAATATTTTTTACAGACGTCTCCCTGAGAAAATAATCCTCTCCGGATAGGGCTTATGACATACACATTTTATAGAAAATATCTGAATCCACATGAAACGGGTTTGTTTAATTGCGCTCACTGGATGATATCGGTGGAGCTCAGTGTAGATATATGAAAAATTATTATAGATTAACACAAGTCAGATATGTCTCTTTAAACTAGAACTCCCACATTCTAATGAATCAAATGACTATTTATAAATACAAGTTAGTGGAAGGTGTACTTAGACTAATGAGGCTGTTGTCCAGTGTATTTAAGTTCTGATCAAAAAATGCTTCAAATGTGACCAGTTGTTAGACTGTTGAAACTTAAACACAGCTGTATGTGTCCATTCAAACAAATAAAAGCCCATGATGAATATATGAGAACATATGATTACAGTATTGACCTACCCAATCAAAAGTTGACTGGGAGACATTTAATATTTTGTAAAATGTCTGTTCACACGCGTGCATTTGTGTTTGTGTGTGTGTGTGTGTGTGTGTGTGTGTGTACGTGTACAGTTGCTCCCACAATTAAGGATGGACCTCAAGTCGTGTCTGTGCATGTCAACCAACCAGTGGTTCTGGAGTGTATTGTTAGTGGGGTCCCTGCCCCACGTGTTACCTGGAGAAAACATGGAGCCGTTCTGGCTGGAAACAGTCATAGGTTTGTAGCACAATGTACATCTATACAAGGCTACTTATTATTAGAAAAAATAGGTGTAAATGTTCTGCACGTCAGAGATCTGATACTTATTAACAAGCCCTTTCTAAAAAAAACTGAGTGTGTAAGAGCAGGGAAAGCACTACATCATGCAGAGCAAAAGTACTTTAGAACTTGGATTGAAATACACGGCATATGCTTCAGCTGGATTTATGCTCGTATTTACTTACACAGGTACAAGTTTACCCCGGATGGCTCTCTTCATATTCACTCAGCCCAAATGACCGATACAGGGCGCTACTTGTGCATGGCCACCAACCAAGCGGGTACTCAGCGAAAGAGAGTGGATCTTCAGGTTTATGGTGAGTGTAATCATTAAACATTGTACTGTGCATTAGCACATACAGCTCTGGAAAACAAGAGACCACTTAAAAAAGATGAGTTTCTTTGATTTTACCAAATTTAAAATCTCTCTAAAAAAGACTGGTGGAGGAGAACATGCTAAAATGCATGAAAACTGGGATTAAAAACCAGGGTTTTTCCACCAAATATTGATTTCTAGGGGTGTGACGAGATCTCCTGGCACGTGACGATATTTCTCGTCAAGCTTTAACCTGTCTCGTGGAAAAAAAAATAGTTTAGTGTGGACTTTTTAAGCGGGATCTGGCAACACAGCAGGAGTGCAACTACTTTCTGGAGTGCAAACCTAGTATCAGCGCCCCCAGGGGGGAGGGGGTGGAGGAGAAATGTTCTGTCATTACTAGCCCTCCACGCTCAGCAAAACCAGCAAGCTGATTGGCTGTTTCTCCTGAGAAAAAAAATATTTGGGGCTTTCATTTGGCGCCACCTTTAGTGCAGCGCCCCTATGCATCGCTTAGGCTGCATACCCCTTTTTAAGTTGTATATCTGGCTGCATTTTATCTCCAGTGGAAACAATAAACAGTAACAAAGTGACCAACAAGACACAATCCATATGTAAATACTGCAAGTAAATCGTACACGTGACTGTTTCATAGGCAGTTGTACTAATCCCTTAGCTCTGTACTGTATTTAAAAAAAAATTCTGTCTCTGTTTGCACTTCAAGCATAGTCTTAATATGACTGGTTATGGTTATGAATAGTTAAATTACAAGAGATTTAGGAGGAAAAAAACAAAACATAGGCTTAATATGACTGGTTGTGGTTTGCACTTATTGTTTGCACTATATAAGACCTAGAAAAGTTTTATTTTTATGTTTTATTCTTATTTCTATTTCTTATAGAATCAATGTGTGAGAGAAACCAGTCTGTTAAGTTTGCGTTATATGATTTGGTCAAATAAAACTCTAGTTTTCAATTTTCCATTTTTGAGGTTTTCTTTAAAATTTTATTTTTAAATCTCGTCTCGTCCCGTCTCGTGATATTAGTGTCTCGTCACACCCCTATTGATTTCTAAACTCTTAAAACTTTATCAATATAAACTTGTTTTCTTTGCATTATCTGAGGTCTGAAAGCTCTCCATCTTTTATTTGTTATTTTAGCCATTTCCCATTTTCTGCAAATAAATGCTCTAAATGACAATTTTGATTTGGAATTTGGGAGAAATGTTGTCCGTAGTTTATAGAATAAAACAACAATGTTCATTTTATTCAAACATACACCTATAAATGACAAAACCAGAGAAACTAATTCAAAAACTGAAGATCTCTCATTTTTTTCCCAGATCTGTATATACAGGGAATTTAGAATTTCTATAACAAACCTGTGTGAAGATAAGGCAGGATTTATTGGTTTCATGTGGATTATTGCAGTATATTGCAGTTGTAGTATATCTTTTAATCTGTAAACAACTAGAAGCTAACTTGTTTAAATAACAGTATTTTCATGTCTTTAAGTATGTGGACTGTGATGATTTTTTAGTGTACAGTACCAGAATCAAGATGTTAATAAAAAATTGTAAACAAAAAAATGCTGTCTGTTTACTCAAACCTCAGTGCCCCCCTCGATTGCTGATGGGTCCACCAACGTCACAGTGACGGTAAACATTCAGACCACCCTGTCCTGTGAAGCCACAGGTATCCCCAAACCCTCCCTCACATGGAGCAAAGATGGTCGCCCCATCAACACCGACCACAACCAGAATATGTACAGGTTCAGCCAGGTTTTCTACTTTTTTATTGTTTCTCTCACTATATAATGAATCTCCTTTGTAAATACATTTCCAGTGATTGCACTGGGGGGGTGAACACACACTATGTTCACTATATAATTATATACTTATTTCTACATTGGTGCCAAGAAAAAAAGTTGTTTGTTTGTTTGGGACTGCAGGTTGCTTTCATCAGGTTCGCTGGTTGTCATAGCACCCACAGTAGAAGACACAGCTCTGTACGAGTGTGTGGTGACCAATGAGGCAGGCCAGGAGAACAGGGCCATCCAGCTCACTGTACAAGGTGAGCATCTTTACTTTTATTTTAAATACAAATATATTACATCAATACATACACAGCGTACACAGTTTAGGACTCTTAACGACTCTCTTTCTCTGCAGTACCGCCATCTATTGCTGATGAAGCCACAGAGCTGATAGTGAACAGACTGTCCCCAGTGGTCATTAGCTGTACTGCATCAGGAGTCCCAGAACCTGTCCTGCACTGGAGCAAAGATGGAGTGCGTCTGGCCAAAGAAGGAGAGGGATACAAGACACTCCCCTCTGGTGAGTCCTGTTGTTCAACAAAGTATGGATGAAACTAAGGCTATGGTTGAAACTAAGACAACAGTAGCCAAAAATCAGAATAGAGTTTTTGCTTTAGAGAAAAGAGCAGCCCCAGGTTCAACCTTTAAGCCTCTTCTCTGTCTGTGAGATGTTTAGTGTGTTTTCTTCATTCCTTTATTCATCTGAGCACCCTGGTTTCCACCTGCCTCCCAAAAACACATGGAGGAAAAATTGTCTGTATTATATTGGTCCTAAGTGTGACTGAATTGAATCCAGTGATCCAGGGTAGGCTCTGGGCCCAGATCTTAATGTCTTTTTTTTTTTTTTTTTTTTTTTTTTTTTACAAAGCATGACACAACAAAGCATACTCACAAAGCAGAGTAAAATATGATAGAATACAAGATAACAAAACACAACAGCTCAAGATATGACAATTGGATAGAGACAAGGTTAAGAACAGGGAGGTCTAAAGACATACATGCACATACATGCACATTGGTTGACATGACAAATTATCAGGATCGAGTTGGAATCTGCTGGATTAAGGAAGTTGCCAGTGTGGAGCCAATATGATGTAAGTAAGGGTCCCAAACATTGTAAAATCTGTCCACCGAAGAGTTAAGCATACATGAAATATATTCGTTGGGAATAAGCTCCATAATAAGATTGTGCCACGATTTAAGAGATGGGGCAACATCCTTAATCCAGAAATGTAGGATGTTCTTCCTAGCAACAAAAGTAAGCAAATTAAAGAGTCTCTCATGCTCAATTTTTACAATGTGATTGTCAGGGAAACCAAGAAGGAGACATAAAGGGTCCTGTTCTATAGGCAGGCCAAACATTGCACGCAGTTCCTTAACAATACCAGACCAGTACTTTTGCAGCTCAGTGCATGACCAGAAACAATGGATGTAAGTGCCACGTTCAGTAGCACATTTGAGGCAGAGCGGGGACACTGTAGCATCCCACTCATTTTTCAGAGCGGGAGTTATGTATGCACGATGTAGTAATTTAAGCTGAGTAGATTTGGTTCTGTTACAAACTGATATGTCCCCAGCATAGGACCAGACTTTCAATAGACAACCCAGTCTGGGTTGTCTATTGTGATGCCCAGATCTTCCTCCCAGGACAACTTAATAGCTTGAGAGGTGGAAGGAGAGTTGGAAGTCAGGGCTTTGTAAAAAACATTAATGCGCATCTTTGGTAATTGCAGAGACAGAACACTTTCAACTGGTGAGGGAGTATTGGTCTTTATTAGAGTCGTATTTTTAGTAATAAAGTGCCTAATTTGCAAATATCTAAAAAATTCACTGTTCTTCAAAGTGTACCGCTGCTGCAGCTGTTGGAATGATAATAAAGTCTGGGAGTGGAATAGGTCCCCTAACTTTGTGATTCCCACATGTAGCCATGATTCGAAACCCAAATCTGAAAAGCCTGGCAGGAAATCTGGAAACTTCGAAATTGGCGTGAGGGGTGATGTTAACTGGGCGTGCCCTTCCAAAGCTCGTATAAGTCTCCAGGCTTTCACTGTACTTAAAGTAACAGGGTTATCGCAAAGAGCCCTGACAGAGTCAATATTTTTCATAAACAGTAAATTCCACAGAGGGCATTTAGATTGCGCCGATTCAAGGTCAAGCCAAGTGGACACAGGGTCAGACTTAAACCAGTCAGCCATCACCCGAAGGTGTGCTGCCAGCTGATAAAGTTTTAGGTTCGGTACATCTAAACCCCCTATTGAGCCAGGCATATGGAGTTTTGCCATTTTCAGCCTTGGTTTCCTTTTGCTCCAAATAAAGGCGCTCAGCCACCCTTCAAGCACTTTCACAATTAGTAGAATTGGGATCATTTGTAGGGGGTAGAGAAGTCTAGGCAAAATGTTCATTTTAATGAGTGAAATCCTTCCAAGCCAAGAGAGAGGCAGCGGGGCCCAGCGATCCAAATCTGATTTTATTGCCTCCATAAGAGGCGGATAATTAGCTTTAAATATCTGGTCAAATGTAGGTGTTACATACACCCCCAAATATACAAAGCCAGAGGGCGACCAATGGAAAGGAAAGGACTCCGGTGGATAAGGAACAAATGCAAGAGATCCCAGTGACATTGCCTCAGACTTCGTTAGGTTAATTTTATACCCGGAAAACGTGGCAAATGCAGAGATGGTTTGAATCAGACAGGGAATTGAAATGTTTGGTGTTGATAAGAATAAAAGAACATCATCAGCATATAAGCTGATTTTATGTTCCCTCGCTCCAATGGATACGCCAGCTATTAAGACATTTTGCATTATTGCTTGGGCTAGTGGCTCGATAACAGTGTCAAAGAGCAACGGACTAAGGGGGTCACCCTGCCTATTCCCTCGATGAAGAGGGAAACTATTAGATCTCATCCTATTAGTCAGAACTGCAGCCAACGGTGTATTATAAAGTACTTGGATCCACCTGATAAAATCATCACCCAACCCAAAATCCTTTAGTGTATAGAACAGGTATGACCACTCCACCCGGTCGAAAGCCTTCTTGGCATCCAAAGAGTACAAGGGCTGGTTCTTTAGACCTCTGGGAAATTTGTATGATGTTAAGGAGCCTTCTCATATTATCATGAGAATTACGGCCCTTGATAAAGCCAGTTTGATCCTCCTTAATAATATGCGGTAATATCTTCTCCAAACGCATGGCTAATATTTTGGAGAGTAGTTTTTGGTCTGAGTTAAGTAGGGCTATTGGCCTATAAGAAGCACAGTGATCGGGGCATTTGCCTTTTTTCAGGATAAGGGAGATATTAGCCTCTCTAAGTGACTGAGGCAGGATCCCATTTTTGAAAGAGTGATTAAACATAGCTAGTAATGGATCTATAAGCAGAATACTTCCTTATAAAATTCGCATCCAAAACCATCTGGACCCGGCACTTTACCTGATGGCATAGATTTTAAAGCCAATAGTGCTTCCTCTCTAGTAATTGGAGAGTTCAGTTGGGATTTTTGTACTTCTGTAGCCTTAGGAAGTCTGAGATTAGAGAAAAATTGTTGCATAAGATCTAAGGCATCGCCAGGCTGCTCTGACATGTAAAGGGTGGAGTAAAAAGATGCAAACTCTTTGTTAATAGTTTTGGTATCGAAAGATTTAACGCCATTTGCGGTCCTAATTGAAGGAATTGTTTGAGAATCCGCTCTCCTTTTAGCAAGATTTGCCAAATATCTACCAGGTTTGTCCCCAAATTCATACAGCTTCTGTCTAGCAAATTTGAGGTGTTGCTCCGAATCCTGTAGCAGCAAAATTTTCAGCGCAGAGCGCGTCTCTGACAGTTCCTTAAAGACAGCTGAACTAGGTTTAGATATATGTTGTTTTTCTAGGTCAACTAATCTGGACTCAAGAATTTTCTGCTGTTCATCCTTTTTTACATTACATTACATTACATTACATTTGGCAGACGCTTTTGTCCAAAGCGACTTACAATATTGAAGTGCAAATAATAGAAGAGGTTAAGTACAAAAATAATAGAAGTTAAAAATAAAGCATCTATAGATAGGGCCTTAAGGAGGTCAGAGGGAAATAATGGGATAGAGGGGTAGAGAAGAGGAAGAAGGAGATGAGGTTAGAATTAGTTAGTTTGTTAGAGGTGTTAGGAGAGTAAGTGCTCTTTGAAGAGCTCTGTCTTCAGGAGTTTCTTAAAGATAGCGAGAGATTCTCCTGATCTGGTAGTGGAAGGTAGTTTGTTCCACCATTGGGGAACTCTGTATGAGAACAGTCTGGATTGCTTTGTGTGAGTGTTTGGCAAAGCGAGGCGACGTTCATTGGAGGAGCGCAGCGGCCGGGGGGTAGCGTAAGCTTTCAGGAGCGAGTGCAGGTAGGAAGGAGCCTGTACTGTCATCACCTTGTAGGCGATTGTAAGCACTTTGAATTTGATGTGAGCAGCAACCGGTAGCCAGTGGAGCGCAATGAGCAGCGGAGTGACATGTGCCCGTTTTGGTTGGTTGAAGACCAAACGTGCTGCTGCGTTCTGAATCATCTGTAGTGGTTTTACTACACAGGCCGGGAGGCCAGTTAGTACGGCATTGCAATAGTCGAGGCGTGAGATTACCACAGCTTGTACCAGGAGTTGGGTGGCCTGTTGCGTCAGAAACGGGCGAATTTTTCCGATGTTGTAAAGCGCAAAGCGGCAGGATCGAGCAACTGAGGCCACATGGTGCGTGAAGAGAAGCTGGTCATCAACCATGACACCCAGGTTCCTAGCAACCTTTGTCGGTGAGAGAGAGAGTCGATGGTTATGGCAAAGTTGTGTTGAATAGAAGGTTTTGCTGGTATGACCAGAAGTTCAGTCTTTGAGAGGTTTAGTTGGAGGTGATGTTCCTTCATCCATGCAGATATGACTGAGAGACACTGTGATATTCGTGCAGAGATTGAGTGATCATCTGGTGAGAACGACAGGTATAGCTGAGTGTCGTCAGCAAAGCAGTGGTAGGAAAAACCATGTGAGCGGATAACCCGACCTAGAGAGGTGGTGTATATTGAGAAGAGAAGAGGTCCCAGTACCGAACCCTGGGGAACCCCAGTGGGTAACGAGTGGGCTGGGGACAGCCGTCCTTGCCATGACACCCTGAACGAGCGCCCAGTGAGGTACGATCTGAACCATGACAGCGCATTGTCTGAGATCCCCATGTTCGAGAGTATAGTTAGGAGGAAGTCATGGTTGACTGTGTCGAAAGCAGCCGAGAGGTCCAGCAGAATGAGCACTGAGGACTGTCCTGCAGCTCTAGCAGTTTTTAACGCTTCTGTCACAGACAACAGAGCCGTCTCAGTAGAGTGCCCTTTCTTGAAACCAGATTGGTTCTGGTCCAGGAGGTCATTTTGAGTGAGGAAGCCAGAGACTTGATTGAGAGCTGCTCTTTCTAATGTTTTAGAAAGAAAAGGCAGTAGTGAGACCGGTCTGTAGTTATCAACCTGGGCGGGGTTGAGAGAAGGCTTTTTAAGCAGTGGTGTGACCTGTGCTTGTTTAAAAGCAGTCGGGAACACACCAGATGTTAAAGAGGCATTGATCGTGTGAGTAATAGCCGGAATGATTGCAGGTGCAATGGTTTGCAGAAGGTCTGAAGGAATCGGGTCAAGTGGACACGTAGTAGGACGGCTATGCGTTAGGAGAGCCAGTGTGTCGTTCTCAGTGAGAGGAGGGAACAAGGAGAAAGCGACGCCTTCGGTAGAGGGATACCGGGCAGCAGAGCATGATGTAGGACTGCTACATGTTGCATCAGTAAACTGTCTGCTGATAGCTGCCACTTTCCCAGTAAAGAATGAGGCAAGAGCTTCAGCCGTAAGGCAGGTAGAATGAGGAGGAGGTGGAGGGTTGAGTAGTGTTTTGAATGTAGCAAATAGTTTCCGGGAGTCTGTGAGGGAGCTGATTTTTTTGTGATAGAATTCAGCTTTAGCAGCAGTGAGGCTGGCTGAAAAAGAAGCCAGGAGCAGTTGGTAGTTTTTTAGGTCTGTCTGGTTTTGCTTTTTTTGCCATTTTCTTTCGGCAGCTCGGAGTTTGGAGCGTAGTTCCCTGAGCGTGTCATTTTTGAGCCATGGCTGCGGTTTGCTTGGTTTAATGGCTCGAGATGTTTGAGGACAGAGGTCGTCCAAACAGGAGCTTAATGTGGAGCAAAGAGTATCAGTGGCATCATTAACATTGAGTGATGAAAATGAGCCTAATGGAGGCATATTGTCAGTCACCAGCGAGGAGTACTGGTCTGCTGGGAGATCTCGAAGATTTCGGCGGAACGAGACCATAGTAGGAGTAGCTGTGGGTTTTTTCGAAATGCGAACGTTGAGTTGCATGAAGAAGTGGTCTGAGAGGTGTAGAGGAGTGACAGTTAAAGAGTCGGTGTCACAGTTACGAGTGACTTTTGACGTGTCTTAGATGCTACAAACGACATAATCAGGCCACGAGAGTAGGCTTTACAAGTCTCCCAAAGAAAAGAAGGGTTAGTTGTGGATTGGGAATTAATTGAGAAAAAGATCTTAAATTCTGAAGTAAAATAGGAAACAAAACTTTGGTCTCTGAGGAGATGTGATTGAAATCTCCAATGCCTCGATACTGCACTTTCTTCTGAGAGGGAATACACCATGTATAGTGGAGCATGTTCTGATAATACAATATTACCAATAGTGCAAGACAGGACCAAGGATGCCTTTGACGAAGGAGTTAAAAAATAGTCAATTCTACTATATGCTTTGTGGGGGGCAGAGAAAAAAGTAAACTCCAAGTCGTTGGGGTGAGACTCCCTCCAGATATCTAAAAAACCCATGTTGTGACATAAAGAAGCAAGAGTCTTAGCTTGTCTTGTGGGTGGCAGACTACTAGGTTGGTGTTTATCCAGAGAAGAATTAATATGACAGTTAAAGTCCCCCCCTACAAAGGAGTGTTCAGATGCTAAATCATTAAATTCTGCAAAAACCTTACAGAGAAACTCAGGTGAGTATCCAGGGGGACAGTAGAGATTCATAAATGAAACAGCTTTACCTGAGAGAGTTCCTTTGAGAATCACATAACGATCCTTACTATCAATAACATAGTTAAGAGACCTAAACGCAAGGTTTTTACTAACTAAGATGGCCACACCCCTAAAACCTGACCTGGCCAATTCTTTTTTAGTTTTACAAGGCCTTTGTCATCCAAATGAGGAGAAATGCAATAGAAACATTTTCTTTTTTAAAAAAATGCTAAAATTGCTGATCTCTTAGCAGGTTTCTGAAGACCCCGGACATTCCATGAACAGAACTTAACAGAGTTTAAATGTACTGTGGCCATAAAGTGAGGGCTTTTATATTAAGCAAATAAATAATTGACCTGTAAGGCACTCGGGCTGCTGTTTAAAGCAGGTAGTATAAGCCATAATAGTAGAACCTAACCCAATCATACTCTGATAGAGCGGAGAATGCAATAGCAAAATAGAGCAGCAGACTAAAATGAACAAATCCTGAGCTGAAGATAAAAAAAACAAAATAAAGAGAACAAACAGTGCACAGAACACGCACACAAACAGGGGGCTCTTCCCCAACATAGCTGGGGCTATCTAACAAACTGAAGGCAAACCAAAACGCAGGTCGGCAAAACAGAAGGTTAAGCATTTGCCACAAACTAAAGGAGTCCTCTAGGTGGAGATGTAACACAACAGAACTCAGAGTTCAGAGTGGTCAGGCCACTTGATCCAGTAATATTTTACAATGTTACTCGAGAGTATCCGGACATCAGCACATGGCTAACGAAACAGTCTGTGTAGGCTGTGCTCCATAAAGTATTATCCAGGGAGGGAACCGATGTAGTCGCATACCTGCTCCGGCGTGCTGAACCTAAACTTGGAGCCTGCATGGGACACTTGTAAGGTAGCCGGGAACAGCATCGCTCCCGTAGTCGCCGTTTAACCTCGTCGTATGCTTTGCGTTTCTTCAACACTGCCACGGAGAAGTCGTTGTAGAAGGAGAGCCTGGATCCGTTAAGAACTAAAGCACCATCTCGGCTAGCTCTGCGGGCTGCCTCCATCACCTTCTGTTTATCTTTAAAGGAGTGGAATCGCAGCAGCAGTGATCTGGGCTTTTTATTCCGGTCCGGTCTAGGTGCAAGTGCGCGGTGCGCCCTTTCTAGCTTAATGCGCCCTGTCTTCGTGGGGATCTTAAAGAAGTCCGGCACCCATGACTCGAAAATATCCACCGGCTCTGACGTTTCTAAGCCTTCTGGAAAGCCCAAAACACGGATATTCAGGCGCCGAGTGTAATTCTCTGCCATATCCAAGCTCTCTGTAAGTACTTCTACCTGCTTCTCCAGTTTAGCAATCCTTGGCTCACACGCTGCAGCCGAATCCTCCGCAGCTGAAATCCTAGCCTCTGCGTCGTCCAGTCTCTTGCGAGTGGTCTGAAGTTCCACAGAGTGCTTATGAATCATCTCGGTCAGAGGGCCAAGTTTCTCGTCAATCACTTTTATAATATTAGCAATCATCAGTTCAAAGGCATTAGCAAGAGCTGGATCCAGTCCGCCAGGCACATCCGATTGGGTCTGTTCGCCATCTTGGGAGCTTTCATCGGGCGCGAGTGAGGCTTCTTTTTTGTCTTTATTCTTCAAGGTTCTTCCCATTTTGTCAAATGAACGTGGCCAAAAGTTTTCCAAAGACATGACATGGACGTTCGGATTAGAACTAAGTGCCAACACACAGTTGGTGTCCGGATAAACTCTGAAATTAAATCGAGTGGCACGGAGCTCTAATTAGAACGCTGTGCTCAGCTCGCCGCCATCACGTGACCCCCTTAATGTCTTTTAATGGTTGTGCTTTTTATATTTGTGTACTAACTCTGGTCTCTCATAGGTCCTCTGGAAATTGCTTCTGCTGAGTTAAGTCACTCTGGCCATTATTCATGCTCTGCTAAAAATGCTGCCGGATCTGCCCATCGCCACGTGCAGCTCACTGTGCAGGGTAAGGAGCAATAGGAAAAAAACAGAGCTATTCTTTGATGCTAAGGGACTCAACATTAGCATTTCTGTCTATAATTTCTCAAGGGTTCAAAAACTGTGAAATCTGTTTACATGTTTTTAATTGTGAATGTTTCTGCTTTTTCTTTTGTTAATTGCCAGATCCACCAGTCATTCAGGCTCACCCCACAACATTGGACGTTATCCTGAACAACCATGTAACTATCCCATGCCGTGCCGTGGGCTCCCCACGCCCCACCATCACCTGGCAGAAAGAAGGCATCAGCATCTTTACCTCTGGCAAGAGCTTGCACCTCCAGGGTCAGCCACATACTTGTGTGAATATGCTGCTAAAATGAATGAAACCATGCGGAACGCAGGATGGAAATTCACCGATATGACCTCTTTCTTTTCTAGAGTAAATATTTTATTTATTTTTGCCTTTAGGAGGGGATGTCACTCTTCTGCCTAGTGGCAGCCTGCAGATTTCACGGGCCAAAATAGAAGATTCTGGAACCTACATGTGTGTTGCCCAGAATCCAGCAGGCACAGCACTGGGCAAGACCAAACTCCGTGTACAGGGTGAGATGACTTAAACTAACTAGAATTAATCCCCAGACATGGCTTATGTAAATGATTACAGGTGTGGTCTGATTAGACACTGGGTCTAGCCACATGAATGGATAAAATTGTTTTCCATGCGTCTTTATATAGAGGCTCTCATAGACTCCATTTGAAAAGAGTACCTCTTGGTGAAAGATTGTTGACTGCTAGATATGCCTCCACAATGAACCAGTCAACAGACTTTGAAAGAAGGAGATTTACTGGACTGAGAGAAGCCGGATGGTAATTTCATCAAATAGTCCTGCATCCATCCACCGTTGCCTTTGTTTGCATTGGTGTTGTACATCAGAAAATTTGACTTCTATGGACTTGAAGCATATGCAATATATGCAGGGCATTTTTTAGCAGGATAATTCTCGACCCCATACATTAAAGGTAGGAGTGTAATGGTATGTGTATTCACGGTTCGGTTTGCGTAAACACACACAGAAAACATGGTACAGCCTATAAAAGACTCTCTCTCGCCCTCTCTGTCTCACATGCCCTCTCTTGCGCATGCACACTCTCTCTCACGCTCACACCCTCTCTCTCTCGCTCTCTCTTTCTCTCGTCCTCTCTCTTTCTCTCATGCCCTCTTTCTCTCTCTCTCTCTCTCCATTTCTCAATATGTTTAGAAAAAATATTTGTAGTTTCAGCAGTTTAAGAAATGCTGTTGTTTTTGTTCTTAATAAAGCACAATCAGGCTCATTGTTTGTTTGTTCCAACAAGATTCAAAAGATGGAGCCTCTCATGATGACAGTAGGAGAGAACCCTGCTTTCAAGCATTTAATAAAAATTACGCCAGATTTATCAGTTCAAGCATTTATGGGACCAGCTGGGATGCCAACTTCAGGCAATCTCTGGTTGTGCATGATTTACAGGCCCAGCTGCAATATAAAAAATTGTATGCCCAACCATCTCATCTTGCTGACTAGAGACAGTATAGTTGGGTGATAGAGTCTCAATTTTTTCTTTACTAAACTATTTTTTTCACTCTAATATTGCAGTAACTTTTATGGTTCATTCAACTTCTGTTTACATTATTTATTTGTCTATGAGTGTTTGTGTATGGGACAGTTATTTACGATAATTAGCATTAAAATAGTGTTTTTTGTTTTTCTTCTCTTAGTTCCTCCAGTCATCAATTCAAGTACTAAGTCCTATGATGTGGCTGTGGATGGCTCAGTGACTCTACAGTGCCAGTCTGAAGGCTACCCAACCCCATCGGTCATCTGGCACAAGGATGGGCAGCCACTGACTGAGTCTGTGCGTCAGCGTGTCCTGAGCTCTGGCTCTCTGCACATTGTCTTTACCCAGCCAGGAGACACAGGCAGATACACCTGCACTGCAGCCAACGTGGCAGGGAGCAGCAGTGTGGAAATGAGCCTCACTGTGCTGAGTGAGTTATATACGCAAAACCCACATACATGCAAAGCTCAAATCGTACTTTATTCTTAGACGTACACTTAAAATCCTTACATTTTTTCAAAAATTTTCAACAATCAGGTTGCAAGGAGCAGTAAAGCCATTTAGCTGAAGTACAGCGTTATACAGGAGTTTCAGTTTAGTACTCCAGCATTAGCATTAGCTGCTAACCACTATTTTCCCATTCAGAGGGGAGTATTATCAGCCTGTAATCTGCTGCTAACCCTGGCTAGCACTGTTGGAGCGGTTAGCGACTAATGCTAATACTAGGCCTTAGTGCTAGAGAAATTTGAGAATCTAAGCTTAATATGAATAAACAGAAGCGCTTTACTCACCCAAATAAATGGTTTTCAGGAGAAAATCTGTGTAGATTAACATTCAGCACTCGTTTGACTTTAAAAGAAAGTCTTTTTATTACAGTTTTGTTCACTTAGCTTAGCTTTACTTAGCTTATTTAGCTACCCCCTCACTACCACTCAGCGGCGAGACCTGCAGAATTAGAAGTTCCTTATAGTGTAGTGTCGCTTAAAATGCGCCTTATAATCCAGTGCGTCTTATGCATGTAACAGGGTTGGATCAATTAAGCTATAGGCTTCTTTTGCAATCAGTGGTACTGCAAACATTTTACTGGTAGATAAAATAAGTTATTTGATTGAATAGCAGCAAATTCTGATAAACTGAAAAAGCTGAAGAGCAGGATAAAGCAGGATAATGATCTTTAACATACCTTAAAAAACACAATAACCTGCCTCAAGAAGCCCAAACTAAACAGGCCCACAACCTAATCTCTGGAAATCTATAGTTAGACCTCAAAAGAGCAGCGCATGCAAGACAAATTAAAAGCTGTTTACAAGGAAGAATGGATGACAATCTAATACACAGAATGTTTAAAGGCTGTGATAATTGATAAGAGTGGGGTTGCTAGGTACAAAAAAACTAAAATAAGCTGAAATATCTGTATATTTGCGTCTCTGGTTAATCCTGTTGTTCCTTCTCCCCAGTCCCTCCCATCATCCGTGCAGGTGAACCAGAGCTGTGGGTGATGCAGAATACACAAGCCCTGTTGTCATGTGTGGCGGAGGGTGTGCCTCAGCCCACCATAAACTGGGAGAGGGAGGGCGTCCCTCTGACAGACTCAGTAGGACAGCATACCATCCTGCCCTCTGGAGAGCTCATCATTGACACCACTCAGGTTTGATCCTTGTGTTTGTGGCATTTCACTGGCAGTAAATAAGCAATAAGAATGTACCTCGAAATGGACCTTACTGCAGATTTTCTTGAAAGTACCATATTTTTCACACTAAAAGGTGCACCGATTTATAAGGTGCACTATCAATAAATGTGTACTTTCTGCTATATTTTTATACATAAGGCACATTGGATTATAAGGTGCATTATGCAACACTAGCAACTAATAGTAGGACCAGGGGTGTTGCAATGTTTTTCTTCCAATTCAGCCAGCCACCCAGCAGCAAGACCTGTAAAGCTAAGCTAAGTAAACAAAACATTTCAGACACCCAAGACACGTTAAACGAGCGCTGGATGTAAATCTACACAGACTTCTCTCCTGAAAACTGTTTTTTTGGGTGAGTAAAGCGCTTCTATTTAGTTACAGTAAGCTTAGATTTCCTGATTTCCACTAAAGCTGAAGCAGCTGGAACTGCTAGCAGTTAGAGGTTAATGCTGCTTGACAGCGGTACACTGTGGAACCCTGAGTGTTCCGGTAAGCCAGGGTGATATTAGCTAGCGGTGTGTCCCACATAGCTTGTCTTACCCAGGTAAACACGCAGACTACAGTCCAAAAGAGCTAGCTAGTCCAAAAGAGTTAGCTGTGGTTAGCTAATTATAATGCTTATAGCAGCTAATGCTGCTCTGCTTCGGGCGGTTAGCAGCTAATGCTAATACTGCTGGAGAACTAAACTGAAACTCCTGTTTAATGCTGTATTTCAACAGAGATGCTTTACTGCTCCTTAAAACCGGACTTGTAGAATTCAAACTTCAGGTGCACCAGATTATAAGCCACATTGACGATTTTTAGGAAAATTAAAGGATTTTATGTGCGCCTTATAGTGCGAAAAATACGGCACTTGATTACTTAGTATGGCACTTGGTCACCTTTGCTGTATGACATTGTAGCTTCTACAACAGCTCTTTTACCTTTCATGCTTTTTGGAATACACAGCCTGAAGATGCTGGTACCTACACATGTGTAGCCACCAACTCAGTGGGGCAGGACAGTTGGACGATTACTCTGTCTGTGCACACACATCCAGCTTTTACTGAACTACTGGGAGACGTGGCTCTCAACATGGGAGAGCGCCTTTTGCTTGCCTGTGGGGCCACAGGAATCCCTACACCCAAAATCACATGGGCATTCAACAATAACATCATTCCAGGTACAGAGATCTTTTTCATAATATACTGTATTAAATAAACATCTCAGACCAAAGTTTAGTAATGTTTTATCTTCTTGACATTCATAGCATAAAGTTTTATTTATTTTTTTTTATAGAAAAGAACATTGTTGCTGACACACAAAAACCTTGTATCTCCAAAATTAGAGTTTAGATTCTCTGCCCGAACCTGATCCAACCTCAGGAAAATAGTCTGTGACGTATGCATTGTTTTTAAATGCTATTTTTTTTGACAAAAGTTATGGCGCGATAATCAACAAATTAAACTCTTTTTTTTAAATAGAAGTTGCACAAGTCAGAATCTGGGGCGCACACTCCTTCACTTATCCGCATTTGACTTGCAGCGCTGTGTTCTTAATAAACTTCTTCAGTGGTGCAGTATTAAGTAACATCATTCTAAACAGACTTCACTCCTTTAAACAGCCCGAAAAGGTTTTTGAAAAGCTCCGTTTTAACACTCTACTTACTAAAAAATGTTGGTTTAAATTGGGTTTGATCATATAATGACAGTTTAAAGGGCCAGGTCGGGTCAGATTTTTTGGGTCCGATCTAAGCTCTATCCAAAATGGCAATTTTAAAAGACAAGGTGAAAAAATTTATCTTTATGTGTAGGTTAATGTAAAATGATTTTATTAAAAAAAAAATCCAGTATTTTATTGATCTGTACTTCGTGTGAAATCAATCAACCAGAACATGTTTGTTGTCTTTTTTTTAATTTATTTATTTTTTTGTAGCAATAAAGCTACAATAATTTTATTTATTAAAAAAATGGATAAATATCAGAAAAATGCCTTAATGTAAAATGTTTGCCAACACTTTTTTTATGCATGTAAAATTGCATCATACACAAGTTTATTTTGTCATTTTCATAAATAACAATGAAATATGTTGCAAAAAACATATTCATAACTGTTTTTATTTTCAAGAATGTCATTGATACACTGATGTAATGTCAGCCTGTTTGTGATTGTAGCATTTTATGACCATGTGAATGGCCACAGTGAGCTTGTGATTGAGCATGTCAGTAAGGACGACGCAGGCACATACTCCTGTGTGGCAGAGAACCATATGGGGTCCATTAAGTCTGTGGGCTTTGTTTACGTCAAAGGTACGTGATCCACACAGATGAGTCGTCTGATCTTTTTCTAGTCAATATGTGTAAAAGTAATAGTATAATAAACTTAAATCTATATGCCAATACAATATATTTAAAATGTAGAGTTTTTTTTTATGTATCCCTGCAGAGCCTCCTATAATAGATGGAGATGTCCATTCAAACCATATTGAGCCTCTAGGAGGGAATGCCATTCTGAACTGTGAGGTTCGGGGAGACCCCCTGCCCACCATCCAGTGGAGCAAGAATGGAGTCAACATCCAGATCAGCAACCGCATCCGACAACTGGACAATGGCTCTCTAGCCATCTATGGCACTGTGGTACTGAAACCCAGTCATTGTTCCATTTACAGTATATTTACACTGTACTGGCTGTACAGAAAGATCAGTTTCAAAAACTCTTTAAATTAATCTAATGTTGTTTTACACTTTACAAACATGGTTCTTTATGAAGAAAAAAGTGGTTCTTCTGTAGTAGGGCTGCATGATATATTGTTTAAGCATCGTTATCGCAATGTGTCACATCACAGGATGTGCAATGTCACCTAAGGCAATTAAATCAAATATATCGTTTTGCAAAGGTGTTGACATTTGACACAAGAAGTAGATACACAGTGTTGTAATTTTCTGTCAGTGTTGTAATTGTTTGTCGAAAGCTGTGCACTTCAGTTCCCTCAAACAAATATCTACAGCACCTTCATTTTTAACAGTGTATGTTACTTATAAGGCTCTACAATACATTGGTGGTTTAAAGAAGTGATTAATGTAACTGAGTAATGTAGGCCTTTTAAAACACATTGTTTATTGTTTATACTGTTTTTTCAGAATGAAGATGCAGGTAACTACGTATGTGTGGCTACAAATGATGCTGGAGTTGTGGAGAGGACCGTCACGCTAACCTTACAAAGTAATGCAACTTAACCCACACACTTGCAGACACCAATAAAAGCATGGAGTTTATTTAAAAAAACTTTGACAAAACCAGTAACAAAAAGCTACTTCTGCTGCCGATCTTAGCACATTTACAAATTCTAATGAATGTATTCTTCAACTTTAAATTGCACCCACTGCTGACACTGTTGTACAAATGCATGCACAGACTGTCTTGTCTTTGTAGAGAATTACTGCCATTAAAATAAAACTCTCTGAAGCAGATAAACACGAACCTATGGCACATATTAATACCATATAAGCCACCAGCATTGAGCTGTGGAGCAGTGGAGCAGTGGAAGTATATTCTCTGGAATGATGGTGGTCATCCAGTACTTCTCACAGCATCTTGCTTTTGATTTGTAGCCAAAAGAGTAGAAGACTCTTAATAGCCTGAACTCACAGCCATCTCTTTTCTCAGGCTCTCCAATCTTTACTGTGGAGCCAGTTGACACAGTGGTGGATTCAGGGTCCACCGTGGTGCTAAACTGCCAGGCGCAGGGTGAGCCCACACCAGTCATTGAGTGGGCCAGCCAGGGGCGACCCCTGCTGAGCAATGACCGCATCACAATATTGGCCAATGGCTCTCTGCGAATAAGCAGCGCTCAAAAGGAAGACACGGCTGAGTATGCATGTATCGCCCGCAACCTGATGGGCTCTGCACTAGTGCGAATGACCCTCACAGTACGAGGTGAGTTAAATAATTTTATGTTGTTATGCAGAAGGGTTACTGCCTAGTTAGGATTTTAGGACTATGATTATTTACATATATATATGTGTGTGTGTGTGTGTGGGGGTGTTCTTATAAATCAGTTAATGGAGGTTTCTCTGAGTGGATGGAATGGGGTTCCTGCAGTGTGTCCTGTGGGGCTGGAGTTCAGAGGAGGTTGAGACTGTGCAGCAAACCTCGACCTGCCAATGGTGGGCGACATTGTGTCGGCCCAGACTCTGAGAGCCGTAGTTGTAAAGGAAAACCCTGCCCAGGTTAGTTTACTTTACTTATCTGTTTTCTTCAGTGCTTCTTTCAGTACAGGTGTTAAATGATGAAATAGGACTATGTGTGTGTGTGTGCTGTTTTTATTCCATATAGATAATTATTAGTTTTCAGTGAACATTACTCCACTTATTACACTTCCACTCCTTCTCCCTCCCAAGAAATGAAAAAAAAATAAGAATAAAGAAAAAGATGTTTAATAGAAATTACAGATGTTGGTCACTGTGGCCAAACTGCGAACAAAACAAGTCTTTGCTCCCAGCTGAATTTGATGGTTTGTGTGTTCCTTAAGATTTCCAAGATGAGTGTATATAAAATTCAGCCCAAATAATTGTACATGTGTGAATATGTGCGTGTTTTTGTGTTTATATAGTGGATGGCCAGTGGTCAGAGTGGTCAGCTTGGGAGGAGTGCTCTCGGACATGCGGTCAGGGGAACAGAACAAGGATCCGCACCTGCAGTAAGCCTCCAGCCCAGCATGGAGGAAGGCCCTGTGAGGGCCGTGCGGTGGAAGTCATCATGTGCAGCATCAAACCCTGCCCTGGTGAGTCCCCTTTAAGTGGCATCACTGCTCTCTTTGCTTTGTTATATAAGATTTAGAAGGAGCTAATTGTTGCAATCGAGAGAAAGAAGCTAGAAAAGCACTAGAATTTAAAACCCTTTTTTTTTGCAAAAACTTCAAAGTTGATGGACTTTGAACACACATCTTACATATGTCTTTCAGTGGCTGGGAACTGGGGTGCCTGGTTGCCCTGGAGCCCTTGCAGTGAGACGTGTGGAAAAGGGATGCAGACAAGGATCAGACTGTGTAACAACCCTCCACCTTCATTTGACGGGCCACCTTGCAAGGGAGCAGAAACGCAAACTCAAGTGTGCACAGAGAGGAACTGCCCTGGTAAGAAATTAGCAGCAGGGCAAGAATATTATGGAGACTGATAAGTTTTTTGGCATAGAATATACAATATTCCCCTAAAACAGGTTTACAGAAATGCCAGTTAACAAGCAGAAGGTCAGTTAAAAGTCAGAAGGTTAGATAAACTTGGGTTTTAAACAATTAGAAATTTCTAGCAATTGATTGTTCTGACTTGGCTTAGATACCTGAAGATAAAATCTATTTCCCATATCAAAAATGATGTTTGGTAACCATTTCTGCACTAGTGGATGGGAAGTGGTCCTCCTGGGTGAGCTGGGGGCCATGTAGCGTTTCCTGCGGAGGTGGAACCAGACAGAGGACACGTCTATGTGCAAGCCCCGCCCCTCAACATGGAGGAAGACAGTGTGAAGGAAATGACATCCATATTGACTTCTGCAATAGTGAACCATGTCCAAGTAAGTGCTCAACACACACACAGAATTCATCTCTCATTCTTTTAGGTATGCATCCTTGAGTTTGAGGATGCCTAAAAGCCTTTACAACCATCCATGAAAAACTTACAGTGCCAAAATATGTGGGCTAAAATCTCAGTTTGGGACTATAGCTATAAAACATGTCTGAAAGGCAACAGTCCAATCTCACACGTCATGCCTCTGCCTGTTGTCAAAAAGTTTTGTGCTTTTCGCCTTTAAATATGGCCAAGAACAAGCTAACTATCCCTTTACTGCCCCCACAGTTAATGGTAACTGGGGCCCATGGAGCAGTTGGGGCAGCTGCAGCAGGACTTGCAATGGAGGGCAGATGCGTCGCTACAGAACATGTGAAAACCCCCGACCAGCCAATGGAGGTCGAGCATGTGCTGGAGCAGACACAGAGATACAGAAATGCAGCACAGAGAGTTGCCCTGGTAAGAAAACATACACACACACAAACAGCTACATACTGTATGTCAGATTAGTGAATGTGAGGGATTATACACAAGAAGAGAATGATCACAAAATGTTAAAGTAAATCACAAATATTTTTATCATTTCATATTGTGTGTTTGGTCATTCTCAGTGGATGGGAACTGGGGTCTGTGGCAGCCCTGGGGTGAATGTTCAGCCTCATGTGGATCAGGGGAGCAGAAGAGAGTCCGGATCTGTAACAGTCCATCTCCTAGCAACAAAGGCCGTCCCTGCCCAGGGGATTCCACGCAGTTGTCCAAGTGTAACATCCGACCATGTCCAGGTAAAATCCATGTAACGGAAACCTGTCATTCTATAATTAGACGTACACTATATGGACAAATATTTGAACACTCTTATGAATAAACACAGGTGTGTAATTTAGGCTCATTGCCAAAGTTGTATAAAATCAAGCATCTATTCATAGAGTCTACCTTTATAAACATTAGTGGAAGAATACATTTAAAGAGTTCCTTTAATTCCAGTGTGGTAGTGTCAGTCCTGATGCTGTCAGTCTGCCTGCCTGCACTCTAAAGACTACATTTCCCAAGGTGCACCTGCACTCAACCCTCCGGACATGACAGATCACGTGATGCATCAGCTTTCCGTCTAACTGTGCTAATGTGATTGCTCACACCTTCACTATAAATAGCCCACTTTTGCTACTACTTCTGGACCAGTATTAAACCTATTTTTTATAGCTCTTTTACCCAGCGTTTCTTTTGTACTTTGTATCCTTTTGTTGCTGACCCCCTTTTGACCACTTTTTAGCCTAGCTCTATTGTTTATTAGCTCTCTTTTGGGTTTGACCCTGCTTTGTTTCTATTGATTATCCCTTAGTCCTGTCCTCTGACTGCTACACCAATCTGGCCTAGATATTCCACCACTAGCTGTTGGGGAATAATTGAAAAGTAGAAGTATTCAGGAAGCACAACTTCTCAGCCATGAATTGTCTGACCACATAAAGTTCCTTTTGTCCATATAGTGTAGCTCTGCTCATAAATTCATTTTTCTGTTCTCTGATGCTTCTGTAGCATATCTTTATTGTAGTACCAACATAGTGCAGAGCGGATACCCACATATAACATGACTAAACAGTTCTCCCTTTACAGGTGGTCCTCAGAAGGCCAGAGGAAGTGTTATTGGTAACATTAATGATGTGGAGTTTGGGATTGCCATTCTTAATGCCACCATCTCCACAAGTCCGTCAGGAGGTAAAGTGGTACATGCCACCATCACCAATGTACCCAGGAGCCTAGGTCAGTCATTTCATTTTCTAGGAAACTAATCTTACTTCTGCTGGCACTGAAATAAAAAGTGTTGTGACAGTGTTTTTGACACAGCTCTGGCTTTTTGAATTCTTTTTTCAGGCCCTGCAATGAGAAAGCTAATCTCCTTGTTGAATCCTATCTACTGGACTACAGCACAGGAGCTGGGCGAGGCATTCAATGGCTACAGCCTCACAGACGGTCTATTTCGACGAGAGACTCAAGTGGAGTTTGCCACGGGTGAGTGGAATGTAGACCCCACACTCAACAATGTTACTTAAAGAGTTTAACTAATGAATTGAATCAGTCTTCAGTATGTGATACCAATAAACAATGTTCTCCAATATAGTAAATGTTTGTTTATTACATTTTTGCATATGTTTTTGAAGGGGAAATTCTGAGGATGACCCATGTGGCACGAGGACTGGACACAGATGGTGCTCTGTTGTTGGACATTGTTGTAAATGGGCATATCCTCCAGTTGCCCTCCAATGCAGATATTAGCCTTAAGGTAGAATATGTGCTTTTTTTATTTACATTCCAGTAAAAAGGTCATCTATGGGTTAAGAAATATTTCTCCACTGAAAGTCCAAATATTTTAAAACACACCATGTTATGACAATGAAAGCCTAATTATAATAGATAATTACATAATGACATTTAATTTACTTATTTAATGTACATGTGCTATAGATTCTATTGAATTTTTATTGTATTTTAGCAAGAAGCTCTTTTATACAAAGTGCCCATGATTATCATTATCATCAGATATTAACAGTGGTTTTAGAAGTTACTCACCATGTTGAGGCCATCAAGCCCAAAAAGATTAGTTGCCTCAGTTTTTGTTATTATTGACTTAAATTATAATGCTGATTGGGTGTTGCAGCTCGGGTCCTGCTCATTGTTTTTATTTGTTTACTGTTTCAAATAAGTCTTGTGTTTGGTATTAAAAATAAATTACCCATCTATTTTTTCTTGTTTGTGTATAATATAAAAAAAATCTTGAATTGTCAGTATTTGTTTTTTAAATGTAAATTGGCCATTTATAAAATGTTAAATTTCTCACCTCCCTAATTTATACAGTAAAAGACTATACTAGGATATTCTAACTTATACTTATAACTAGAATATACTAAATCTGCTTTTAGCTACAGTGCACCAGCGAGCTGGAATTCACTACAGGACATTTAATATCTAACCACCTTCAGACAGCCTGTACCTGTTTTACTTAATCTTATTTATTCTTAACTTTTATTTTTTATTTTAGTTTTTCTCTTTTTTTCCTTTTTATTTATTTAATTATTATTATTATTATTATTATTATTATTATTATTATTATTATTAAGTTTTGTATTATTGCTTTTTAACTGATTTTCTTTTATTGTTTTATTGCTTTTTCTTTTTTTAGTTCATTTATTTATTTGTATTTTTATTGTATTATGTAAAAGTTAGTTTAAGCTTAATTTTAACTATTTTTGTTGTATTAATCTTATCTTCTTTTGAGCTTAATTTATCAATTAAACCAAGCTTTATTATAATTATTATATATTTTTAATTCTAATTCTATTTTTATTTTTTATCTATTTTTATATTTTATTTACTGTTATTTTAAAATAATTAAAATTAACTATTATTTTCTTTGTCATGTCAATCCCTGTTTTTGTTAATGCTCGGCTACATTGAAAATGAGGGTTGCCCTCAATGTACTTCCGAGTCAAAATAAAGATTGATTGATTGATTGATAACTCTTTTCAGTAATGAAGAACTCTTGGGTGCAGTCTTTGCAGTTTTGTCTTATGTATGTATTATTTTTTTGTGGTAAATTCCAGGACTACACAGAGGATTACATACAGACAGGCCCTGGGCAGCTGTATGCTCTGTCCACACGTATGTTCAGTGTAGACAGAGTGAGTGTTCCCTATTCCTGGAATCACACCATTTCCTATGATCCATCCAGAGGCAAGATGCCCTACCTAGTGCAGACACTCCACGCCTCTGCTATCAAGGCTCAGTACCATCCTCTAGACGAAATGCTGGATTTCACCATCCATGCAACTATTGCCAAAGGTATAGTGCATCATGCTTTACTTTTGAGACAAAAACATAGCATAAGTGCCTTATGTGCGTGTATTTATTGGCTTATGTTGTTTCTAAATCACAGGTGAACGTAGTAATCAATGTCCTAGTGGCTTTCTTCTAGACCCAGCTGGACCCTACTGTGCTGGTAGGTTTTTTCACAGGTGTACACACAAATTCTACACAGAAACAGTATGCTGTTCATTAAACAGTATCATAAAATGAATAAAAAGACTAAAGTTTTTGGTTTACATAGCATTTTAGTAGCATGTTGACTTTAAAGTAAATGTAAAAGTATAATATGTGGACTTTTTTTTAATGTGTTTTTAAACCGCTGTGATGAAGATGAGAATGAGTGTGTGGAAGGAAACCCCTGCTCCCATGCCTGCCATAATGCTATAGGCACATACTACTGCTCCTGCCCCAGAGGACTCACCATCTCTGCTGATGGAAGGACTTGTCAGGGTACCTGCTGTCTGAACACACATACACATACAGACTTATTTTAAAGTACTGCATGGGGGATTATGTTTCAGTTGGCAACAATCTTAGGGGTAAAATGAATGCAACTCTGACAGACGCAAGTGAAACACATGCTGAAATGCTGTAAGCTACAGACAGTTCAACTATACCACTTTAGTTTCTAAATCAGTTTCTCTGATTGTGCTATTTATAAGTATATTTTTGAGTAAAATGAACATTGTAGTTTTATTCTATAAAATATGGACACTAAAAATATTGTTATTTAGAGAATTTATTTTGCAGAAAATGAGAAATTACTGAAATACCAAAAAAGCAGTGTGTAAGACTGGTGGAGGAGAACATGACAAGATGCATGAAAACTGCGATTGAAAACCAGGTTTATTCCACCAATTATTGATTTCTGAACTCTTAAAATAAAAAAAAACAACAATGTTGATTTTACTCAAACATATGTATATATATATATATATATATATATATATATATATATATATATATATATATATATATATATATATATATATATATATATATATGTTTGCATGTATGTATATTCCACTAAATGTTCAGAAGGTATTTCCTTTGAGATGCAAGGATGGTGCATTACATACTGTATATACATACATACAATAAGATTTTGCTTGTCTTCCTGTTCTGCTTCAGACATTGATGAATGTTCACTGGGTGGGCACATTTGTCATGATGGACAGGACTGTGAGAACACCATTGGCTCCTACCGTTGTGTGATGCGCTGTGGACGGGGTTTCCGGAGAACAGCAGACGGCTTGAGCTGTTCAGGTCATTTTTTTTTTTTTTTTTTGTTTATTCATAGTTAAAAGTATTGTAAGATTATTCATATTTATTTCTTACTGTTTGATATTAATGAAAAGAGAGATTTAAAGAGTGAAGAAATAATCTGTTGGGAGGACTAATCCAGGTTTACTTTTGTGACTAATGATAAATAACTTGCATATAAGCACAGGGTAAGGTTACAGCACATAAAAGATTACAGCACATTTTAAAATATAATGAAGCTTATTATTTTGTTTTTGACAGACATAAATGAATGTCAGGAGACAAACCCGTGTCACCAGCACTGCCTCAACACCATAGGGAGCTTCCGCTGTGCCTGTGAGGCAGGATACCAGCTCAGAAACCGCCGCTGCATCGGTCAGTCACACTCTTTTAAATTCACCACTCTTATGCAGCCCAGTTTTGGTGTATACAATGGTGTGCACACGTTTGTGTTACTGTGATTAGTTAAGTGAATAAAAGTTTAAAGAACACAGTTAAACATGGACATTGACATTTTTAACAAGATATTTTTATATTTATATATTAGTTTTAAATTAACAAGTAATTGCCAGAGCTGCTCTGACACCACTGTGCCTAAAAGATGGAGAGGTTTTGTTTTCTTGATATTTTGTACTTTGTTTTCACCAAAAATACTGAATTTGGTCTTCTAGACTGTCACTTTACCACCATTGTTCCTGTTCACTGCCATTTTCTTGATTACATTATGAACTAAGGAAACAGATACCTGAACATTTTGAAAAAAGTATTGTCTAAATTGTAATTTTTAAAAGAATGTGGTGGTTTAACTATCAGCCAATTATAATTTGTATTAATGAGCAGTGGAAATTGTGTGAACTGTGTTGTGCTCTGGATCCCAGTGACTAAGGGTGCTTTCACACGTGAAAGTCCGGACCGTGGTCCGAACAAGGTTCATGTGTTTGCTACATTGTATAGATTTCGTCTGCTTATTTTTGTTTTCACACTGCAGTTTAAGGAGCGCACCAAAGATCTTTGTGTGATACTCCTACATCCTTTAATAATCACTTACGTAACTTGGTTTTAGAAGGACATGCGTCTGACATTGGCGTGTTCACAATTCAGCGGGTGGTTCATTCGGTGGAAAGCCTTTCCAGGATAAGGATAAAATGAACAGAACAGCTTCATTTCGTCTCCATAGTAGTGCTGCTAATGTGGTTTTTATACCAGCAGCAACTTTAGGCACAGTACTCTAGGTTAGTTCAAATTCGCCAAACGAACGTGCTCGTCCTGAAACAACTGTATCCACGGCTCATTTTTCCTGCTTTTCCGGTTATTTTGAGAGGGTACTGACTGCAGCCTGCAGGAAGGCGGAGTCGGACGTCCAGTGCGTCATGCCGTCGAGTCCCGCCCACTTTGTCAGCATCATGTCTTAGCTCCGCCTCTGAACGGAAGTAAACAATGTACAGAGCAGTTAGCGGACTTTAAATATAATGTGCTGCATGGTCCGGCTTAAAAATTGTGTATATACTACAAGCTTGTGAGACTGACAAGGCGTGGCGTGGACAAAGTGGGTGGGACTGGACGTGCTGGACATCCAACTCCGCCTTCCCGCAGGCTGCAGTCAGAAGTAGTTGGTTATTTTTCTTCTTCTGCTGCTGTTGCTGAGGAACGCTTGCTCAGCTTCCTGTAATTGGTCCGAAAGTTCGAACCATCCAGAAAAGCGCTTTCACACTGCAGGTGAACCGGACCATGGTTCAGAAGATCCGGACCGAGACCACCTCTCTTGGTCGAACCAAAATCTGGTCCTTTGGTCTGGACCGTGGTTCGCGGCCCCTTACACACCTGCTACTTTGGTTCGGACCAAACTGAAAAGTCCGAAAGTCCGGACCAAACGAGGCAGGTGTGAAAGCACCCTGAGAAGCACTGAATCACTATTTATTTACTATTTATTTACTATTTATTTGAACCTTGTCTTTACTCCATTATTTTTTTTATATTTTAAAACAGACATTAATGAGTGCAGACAGAGAGTTTGTCGCTCGGATCAGCAGTGTAAGAACACACGGGGTGGCTACACCTGCACTGACCTCTGTCCTACTGGCATGACTAAAGGAGCCAACAGTACCTGCATAGGTATGTGTGCACCTCAGTACTGAGACGTTGTAAATATTAAAGTTTAAAAAAAAAATTGTGTATTTTTTGCACTATATGGCGAACCGGATTATAAGGCGCACCTTCAAAGAATGTCTATTTTCTGGTCTATTTTCATATATAAGTTGCACCGGGTTATAAATCAAGTTATGCAACACTAGTAAGGAACAGGGGTGTTGCCATGTTTTCATTCTAATTCAGCAGGTCTTACCGCTGGGTGGTGGTAGGGGGTAACTAAGTTAAGTAAAGCTAAGCTAAGCAAACAAAACTGTAATTATAATACAAAAATATATTTTAAAGTTAAACGAGCGCTAAATGTTAATCTACACAGATATCTCTCCTGATTTATTTTTATTGGGGTAAGTAAAGCACTTCCGTTTATCTACAGTAAGCTTAGATTGCCAAATTTCCAATAAGGCTGGCAGCAGCAGCATTAGCATTAGTGGATAATCGCTAGTGCTAGCCACGGATAGTGCTGGTAAATGCAGACTGACAGCACTATACTGATGAACCCTGAGTGTTCCGGAAAGCCAGGGTGATATCAACAAGCGGTTTGTCCCACATAGCTGTTTTTAACATGGTAAATGCGCAGGCTACAGTCCAATATACTCGCCTCTAAACAGCAAAAGAGATAGTACTTAGCGTAGTTAGCGAGTAATGCTAATTCTGCTCCAGCAGTGCTAGACGGGGTTAGCAGCAGTCTACAGTCCAATATACTCACCTCTGAACAGCAAGAGAGAGTGCTTAGCACGGTTAGCAAGTAATGCTAATGCTGCTCCAGCAGAGCTAGCCGGGAATTGCAGCATGCTACAGGCCGACAATACTCACCTCCGAACAGAGAAAGAGCTAGCGTTTAGCACGGTTAGTGGGTGTATCATTGGCTTGTTTACTTGAGTTGAATTGAATTGAGATGTTTCTGTCATGTTTTTTCCACAGACATTGATGAGTGTCGAGATGGCACTCACCTCTGCAGGTACAACCAGATCTGTGAGAACACCAGGGGGAGCTATCACTGCACCTGCCCCAGAGGCTACCGCTCACAGGGTGTGGGTCAGCCCTGCCTCGGTATGTAGCTGATCACAACCTCCATTTACCCCCACACTGTTTGGCTGCTCTGCCATTGCCTGCTGCTCATCTGCTCAGCTGCCTCCCAATCTCTTTCTTTCCCAATGAAATGCGTTACTCCACCGTTCCACTTTCACTGTGAATGCTGAACGCTGTTTTGTGACCACCCTCATCCTCATGCACAATCCAGTGCTCTTACCTCTACACATATCTCCCTGCTTGCTTGAATTGCTGCATTGCTTCAAACCCATAATAAACCTGTGAGTCTTTGTGAGTAGGTGAGAGCACTAAGCCAGTATTCATAACTGGAGAGTAAAGTCCTGTTCTGAAAGTTTAGATGTGTTACTCAGTGAGACTGGTCACACACAGTACATAAGAGCTGTGGAAAGAGAATTGTCAGACTGGTAAGTTCACCCTCACAGCAAGGTCAGCAAACCTCAAACCTCTGTCCTCTCTTTACTCTGTCCTTTTGTCTTTTACTTTTTACTCATGCTTGGGGCTATGACCCTAAAAGGAATAGTTTGGCCAAAAATGTGCACAGTTTTTCCCGAACCATAATTTTTAATTAAATTGCCAAAAACGTTTATAGCATTAGAACAGATCTTTGCAAGTAAAAACATTTTAATGCCTTAAATATCGAATATTTTTAGATTTCTAGTATAACATTATTATATTTACATATTAACGTTATATGTACATATTATTTACCTTATTTCTTGATTTTGGTCACGGTCATTACAAGATAAAATGCCAAAGTAAGCAACACGTCTAGAAAACCTATTCTTACAGCAAGATTAAAGTAATCCTGGAAGAAAGGAAAAGGGAAAATTGTGTAAATGATGTTTTCTGCCAAACTGTTCCTTTAAATGCCCTGCTTGGCTCTGGCCTTTACACAATGTAATGTAATTGATTTCAAGAACAGTTTGAATTATGGATTCACCATAAGGGAACTGTAATGAATGCTTCTTAGTTAAAAATAATTTAAAAACTATTTATTTTCAAATGTATTTTGCATTTTTGTATGTTTCTGTATTTCTATATGTTGCTTGTAAAAAATCTAGATCACATTAGTGGTAAACATAAACACAGAAGTTTTGTTAAAGTTTTTCATATTGAGAGCTTTTTATTTTGTAAGCTAGAGTACAAACAAAGCTCCTTCCATCACCAGCTTACCTGATTCAACATTAAGCCCTGATTAATGAATGGTTAATATAAATAATACTAGACTCTCATGAGGGATCTGAACATTTTATAATGTTATTGTAAGGACAAAATCAGTATTATAGCAAACATCAGTTTGAGTCAGGGAGCAGGTTTTTGCTATTGATCCCTATGTATAAGATATATTGTTATTTATGGGGTGTGTACTGATCCCCAGTTTTCATTTTTCTCTGTTCCCTGCTTTTTTTTCACCTTTCTCTTTTATTCTGCTGTCCTCACTGTTCTGACCTTTGTTCTGTTCCATTGTATGCCTTTGTTTTTCTTGCCCTCCCTCATTTCTTTTTTTCTACTTCTGTGTCTTCTTTTGTCTGTCTGCCCTCTGTCTCTCTCTCTGTTGTGCCTTGCTGTGAGAGCAGACATTAACGAGTGTGAGCATGTGCCGATGCCCTGCGCTTACCAGTGCGCCAACAGCCCAGGCAGCTACAAGTGCCTTTGCCCTCCGGGACGCCACCTGCTGGGTGATGGAAAGTCTTGCGCAGGGCTGGAGCGTTTGCCCAGCTATGAGAGCTTCTCGTATGGCTTCCGCACTTCACAGTCCTCACCTGAGCGTCGCTACCACAGCCTGGCCTCTCAGAGCTACCACTCCTACACTGGTACCGGGGGGCGCTTCAGGCTCAGGAGTACCCCTTCACGCTCTCGCAGGGCTGCTACAAACTGCCCTCATGGGTTTAGGGCACAAAGAGACAAGTGCTTAGGTAACTGACACAGCTGTTCCTGCCATCATGGGTAATGTGTAGAGAGTCCCGTGAGAAAGAGTGGCGGGAGGGTCTTGTGTATAATTAAACTTTGTCTCATATCACAGTGGGGTATGAATTTGACCTGAAACAGTGACCATGTTCCAGATTCTGATGGAACGAAGTGTTGAAAACAATAAGAATTTCCAAATTCTTATTCCAAAACACATCTTAGCTATAAAACATGGTAGATAGGGGAATGGGAAAGTAACCTAAAAACGAATTTGTTTTCCTATAATCCTATAAAGCTAAATGTTTACGAGTCAGACAGTATGTGACTTAAAGCTTCCTGACGTGGCCTTTTGCAAACATGCAACCCACTTTGCGTGTAAATATGGAGCTTCTTTTTTTATTACATTGTATTACAGTGCATGCTTTTATTCAGTCAAATCTAGAATGAAAAAGCTAATTGTGAAAAAAATAATAAAAGCTTCACTTTGGCCTTCCCTTTTCTTGATGAACTGCATAATAAATGTCAAAAATAAAATCAAAATACAATGGGCTGCATGTCTGATAGAATCTCTATAGCAAGGAGACAGTTTGTGATTCAGTTTTTGTTGTGGACGGCGCTTTAAGTGTCAAAATAAAAAGGGAAACGCAAAGGAAGATTAGCGCTCTCAGCTGGTGATTTACTTTTCTTTTTTTTCAACTTCACCATCAATACATTGCAAGGACTAATAAATAAAAATGTTATCATTGCATTCTGATTTTAATTTTGACATTTATTATGCAGTTCATCAAGAAGAGGCAAGCTTTTAGGCAAGCAATTAGCTTTTTCATTTTTTAGATTTGACTGTGAAATACCCATATGGCAATGAAAAATAAATGAAAGTCTTTTTAATTTTATTTTTTTCCCCCACGTATGACCCATGCTCAAGTGAAAAAAAATGATTGCAAATTAAGTGATCTGATTTAGTTTTTAATTGTGTCAAAATATTTTCACACATATTTGAAAAAATTATATTTCCATTTTGATTTTGGTGTTTTCATTTCAGTTTTATTTTTGGCAGGATTTATCTCCCATACATTTCAAGCTAAGTTGTAGTAAGAAGCTAAGTAGTGTGATATTTCTGTTGTTAAACATACGCTGTTTCTGTTAATGTAAGTGAAATGCATGTGTTCATCTGTGTTTAGATATCAATGAGTGTGAACAGAGAGACACGTGTCAGCATGAGTGTATGAACACGCCGGGCAGCCACAAGTGTTTGTGTCCCAGTGGCTATCGCCTCATGACTAATGGCAAAACATGTCAAGGTGAGAAAAAGCTTCTTAATTTAGGGATAAAATTCTACACGTAAACTGATCAAAATTTTTTTGCATTTGATATCATCGGCATCTACATCATTGTCATCATTAATATCATTATCTTGTTGCAGACATTGATGAGTGCTTGGAACAGAATATTCAGTGTGGCTCAAACAGAATGTGTTTCAACATGAGAGGAAGCTACCAGTGCATCGACACGCCCTGCCCACCGAACTACCAAAGAGAACCGGCCACAGGGTAAGACAAAACACAGCTCAGATAGAGATGACCTGATACCACTTATTCTGGTCTCAATCTAGTATTGAAATCCTACATTGCTTTTAAAATGAATGTATCCAAAAAGCTTTAAAATAAACTTTTAATTGAAGCTTTTTACCTAAGCTCATTATACCCAAACTACCCAACAGAAAAAATTACAGCAAACACTATTGATTTGTTCATTTTTCTTTTAATATCCAATTAAAAATATAATGCTTATATCGGCCTGATACTTACAGTATACTCTTAAAAAGGCCACATAAGGTTCTTTAAATAAAGTCTCTTTTGGTTCTATAAAAACATGTTTGTAAAAGAGCTGTATGGATGTTTAATCCTGTTTTTGGATGTTTAATCCATGAAACCTAAAAAAAACTTTTCCTCCATTTTTAGATTCTGTCTTAAAAACTGCCCACCCAATGATCTGGAGTGTGCTCTGAGCCCTTACGCACTGGAGTACAAGCTGCTGTCTTTACCCTTTGGTATTGCTGCCAACCAGGACCTGATCCGCCTGGTGGCCTACACCCAGGACGGAGTGATGCACCCACGAACATCCTTTCTGGTGGTAGACGAAGACACCACGCTTCCCTTTGCGCTGCGTGATGAGAACTTAAAGGGAGTGCTGTTCACGACGAGGCCGCTGCGCGAGCCGCACACCTATCGCATGAAAGTGAAGGCCCTGTCCTACAGCACCAATGGAGGCATCGAGTATCAGACCACCTTCATCGTGTACATCGCCGTCTCAGCCTATCCCTACTGAGAGCACTTGACCATGACTGGGAGACAGAGGTGGAGATGCACTTTTCGTGCAGGACTTGTGTGTGTGTGTGTGTGTGTGCGTGTGTGTGTGTGTGTGTGTGTTTGTGTGTGAGAGAGAGAGGGAAAGAGACAGTTTGTGTGTATGCTTGGATGTAATTGGGTGACTGGTAGATCCTCAACTTGAAGAAAATCCCACAGATGGTAACTTCACACCTCCTAGAGTGAAGAGCTGAGCTGCAGTGTCCAGTGAGCAAGTCATTTTAAATTTAAAAAAGGACCCAGCATTGAGCCCTGGGGTAGGTTGCTTTACCCCTAGCTGGAGCCTGAAGACTGTAGGTCAGAGAAAGCTGCCCAACAATGCCTACAATGGATAGTCATTTTTGCTAGATTGTTTAAAGTCCCTCTTTTCAGGAAAATGGGTGATGTGAACGATGAAAAAGGACAAATGTAATGTCTACCTATTAACTTATTGGGAAGTGCTTGAAAATAAGAGGCAGTACTTTTTCCCACATCTGGTTGGTTGTTAAAGCATTCTGTGAAAGCCAAGGATTTTGAAAGTTTTTTTTCAGGATTGGTCCAGTAGAAGCTTATCATTCATATAGCTTATTATTTCCCAGTAGAGATTATGGGTGAGGAACACCACAGAAGATAATAATAATAAAAATACATATTTATCTCAGGTAAGCACTGCCTTCCCTCTATAACACCACTGTTGTCCATTTACATTCTTAACTATGTACAGAACTTTATATACTGGTTGTTGCAACTGAATTGCAGCATTACAGGTTATTACAAAACTGATTGATTTTCAATGTTAAAGTTGTATTCTATTTTTATGATTTGTATATAAGCATTTGGTTTCCATTCTGTAATATGATTCTATATTGTGTTGTAGCCATTTTTTAAGCAAACATTAAATGTACAATACAACACATTTCGTACTGGATTTATTCATATTTAGGGCTGTACTTTTTTTTTATTATTCTTCTTACTTTTATTATAATACGATCTCAAAAGTTTTTTCCCTCTCCCTTTACAGTGCATAATATCATTAAATAATTTAAGTAATGAGGAGGAATTTCAGGGGGCACAAGGCTAAACTGATAATAAGACCAACCAGGTAGTGTCAGTACACATCTGTAACAATACAACAGGATTTATTCCAACATTATCTTAAATAAAATACATTAAATTACTTAAATATCACAAATTACAAAAAAAAAACTGTTTAAGTTCATTTATCTGCAAGTGTTTATGTGTTTTGTGTATTGTATGATACTACAACACTGCTAAGTTCAATTTCCAAACTCTTAACACTTGATAGTTTTGACACAGACACAACTCCACATTTAGCATGAAAGCACCCACTCTGGCAACACAGCGAGCCGGTATACGCTGTTAAGTTTTTGATTACTCCATAATCAGCACGAGGCTGAAGTTGGTTTGATATTCGCAGCTCCAGATTCGTTTGGCTCGATATTCGCAGCCTCGTATTCCCCGGCTGAAGTTGGTTTGATATTCGCAGCTGCCGCTTCACTGAACCACCGTGAACTAAAGGGAGCGTTCACAAACACCCGCTGTTTATATTAAACACCTCACAGATCAACACTGAAGGAGATAGACTGAAGAAAAGCAGTACATCTGTTTATTAACAATGTAAATATACAATATCTTATTAAATGTAATTTTATATACATGACCTTTCATCACTTTTTTCTCCAGTTTTACTTACAACATGAATTTGCTGTTCTAGTGTAATTCATTCATTTCCTAAATAAAAAATATCTTAAATAGAGAATTAGCCTCCTACTTTAAAGAAAACCTGGCATTATCCTGGCCGGAGCTAATTGTATATTGTAAAATATTTATTTTAATTACTGAATTTATAATTATATATTATAATAAATAACAAAATGTGATTTTGAAGGATATGAATGAACTGGCAACATGGCATACCGATCCATAATGCACAAAAAATTGAATATAAAGCTGATGTTACAGTGTGAGTTTGAAGGACCTTTTAATCTTGGGCCAGACCAAATACACATGATCTGAAAAGTACTAGTCTTCTACTTTAAGGAAAACCTGAAATTAGCCTGGCCCGAGCTGATTTTATACTTTAAAATGAACTGGCAACATGGCATACCGATCCATAATGCACAAAAAAGTCCCTGTTCCAGTACAATTTTGAAGGACCTTTTAATCTTGGGCCAGAACAAATACACATCAGACGAAGAGAACTACTCTTTCACTTTAAGGAAACCCTAGAATTAGCCTGGCCTGAGCTGATTTTAGACTGTAAAATGAACTGGCAACATAACATACCGATCCATAATGCACAAAAAATTGAATATAAAGCTGATGTTCTAGTGTGATTTTGAAGGACTTTTTTATCTTGGGCCAGAACAAATACACATGATCTGAAGAGTACTAGTCTTCTACTTTAAGGAAAACCTGGAATTAGCCTGGCCCGAGCTGATTTTATACTTTAAAATGAACTGGCAACATGGCATACCGATCCATAATGCACAAAAAAGTTTAATTTAAAGCTGATGTTCTAGTGTGATTTTGAAAGACTTTTTAATCTTGGGCCAGACCAAATACACATGATCTAAAGAGTCCTAGTCTTCTACTTTAAGGAAAACCTGGAATTAGCCTGGCCCAAGCTGATTTTCTACTAATTAACTGGCAACATGGTATAACGAGCCATTTTGCACAAAAAAGCCACTGTTCCAGTACAATTTTGAAGAACGTTTTCATCTTGGGCCAGAACAAACACACATGAGATGAAGGGTACTAGTCTTCTTCTTTAAGGACAGCTTGGAATTATCCTGGCCCGAGCTGATTTTATACTTCAAAATGAACTGGCAACATGGCATAGCGAGCCATAA
The DNA here is from genome assembly GCF_023375975.1 of Astyanax mexicanus. NCBI lineage: Eukaryota > Metazoa > Chordata > Actinopteri > Characiformes > Acestrorhamphidae > Astyanax > Astyanax mexicanus. Next base: position 51,665,930 of record NC_064408.1, read on the forward strand.
TGCACAAAAAAAAATAATTTTAAGCTGATGTTCCAGTGTGATTTTAAAGGACTTTTTCATCTTGGGCCAGAACAAACACACATGTGATGAAGAGTTCTAGTCTTCTACTTTAAGGAAAACCAGGAAGTAGTCTGGCCCGAGCTGATTTTATACTTTAAAATGAATTGGCAACATGACATGAAAGCCATTTTGCACAGAAATAATGAATATAAAGCATTGATTCCAGTGTGATTTTGAGAATACAAGAACTCTCCATCTCATGTGTATTTGGTCTGAAAAAAAAGTCCAAAATCATACTGGAATATCAGCTTTATATTATTTTTTTTTGTGCTGCCATGTTGCCAATTAATTGGGCAGTCTAAAATCAGCTCGGGCCAGGCAAATTCCAAAATTTCCTTAAAGTAGAAGACTAGAACTCTTCATCACGTGTTTATTTGTTTTGGCCCAAGATGAAAAAGTCCTTCAAAATCACACTAGAACATCAGCTTTATATTCATTTTTTTGTTGCATTGTGGCTCAGTATGCCATGTTGCCAGTTCATTTTTAAGTATAAAATCAGCTCGGGCCAGGCTAAATGTAGGGTTTCCTGAAAGTGGGAGAGTAGTTCTCTTCATCTCATGTGTGTTTGTTCTGGCCCAACATGAAAAAGTTCTTCAAAATTGTACTGGAACAGTGGCTTTTTTGTGCAAAATGGCTTGGTATACCATGTTGCCAGTTAACTTTAAAGTATAAAATCAGCTCGGGCCAGGCTAATTCCAGGTTTTCCTTAAAGTATAAGACTAGTAGTACTCTTCATTCCATGTGTATTTGGTCTGGCCCAATATGAAAAAGTCCTTCAAAATCACACTGGAACATCAGCTTTACATAAAAAAAATTGTGCATTATGGATCGGTATGCTATGTTGCCAGTTCATTTTACAGTCTAAAATCAGCTCAGGCCAGGCTAATTCTAGGGTTTCCTTAAAGTGGGAGAGTAGTTCTCTTCATTTGATGTGTATTTGTTCTGGCCCATGATGAAAAAGTTCTTCAAAAATGTACTGGAACAGTGGCTTTTTTGTGCATTATGGATCGGTATGCCATGTTGCCAGTTCATTTTAAAGTATAAAATCAGCCCGGCAAGGCTAATTCTAAGTTTTCCTTAAAGTAGAAGACTAGTACTCTTCAGATCATGTTTATTTAGTCTGGCCCAAGATTAAAAAGTCTTTAAAACTCACACTGGAACATCAGCTTTATATTCAATTTTTTGTGCATTATGGATCAGTATGCCATGTTGCCAGTTCATTTTAAAGTATAAAATCAGCTCGGGCCAGGATAATTCCAAGTTTTCCTTAATGTACAAGACTAGAACTCTTTAGATCATGTGTGTTTGTTCTGGCCCAAGATGAAAAAGTCTGTCAAAATCACATTGGAACCTTAGCTTTATATTCATTATATTTGTGCAAAATGGCTTGTGTAACATGTTGCTAATTCATTTTACAGTATAGAATCAGCTAAGGCCAGGCTAATTCCAAGATTTCCTTAAATTAGAAGAATAGAACTCTTCATATCATGTGTATTTGTTCTGGCCCAAGATGAAAAAAATCCTTTAAAATCACACTGGATCATCTGCCACATATTTTTTGAGCGCAATGGCTTTTAAAATATAATTTTATTAAATATATTTTTTTATTATTTATTAAAATATATAATTATAAATTCAGTAATTAAAATAAATATTTTACAATATACAATTAGCTCCGGCCAGGATAATGTCAGGTTTTCTTTAAAGTAGGAGGCTAATTCTCTATTTAAGATATTTTTTATTTAGGAAATGAATGAATTACACTAGAACAGCAAATTCATGTTGTAAGTAAAACTGGAGAAAAAAGTGATGAAAGGTCGTGTATATAAAATTACATTTAATAAGATATTGTATATTTACATTGTTAATAAACAGATGTACTGCTTTTCTTCAGTCTATCTCCTTCAGTGTTGATCTGTGAGGTGTTTAATATAAACAGCGGGTGTTTGTGAACGCTCCCTTTAGTTCACGGTGGTTCAGTGAAGCGGCAGCTGCGAATATCAAACCAACTTCAGCCGGGGAATACGAGGCTGCGAATATCGAGCCAAACGAATCTGGAGCTGCGAATATCAAACCAACTTCAGCCTCGTGGCCCAAGCTGATTTTATACTTTAAAATGAACTGGCAACATGGTATAATGAGCCATAATGCACAATTGTTTTTATGTAAAGCTGATGTTCCAGTGTGATTTTGAAGGACTTTTTCATATTGGGCCAGACCAAATACACATGATCTAAAGAGTACTAGTCTTCTTCTTTAAGGAAAACCTGGAATTAGCCTGGCCCGAGCTGATTTTATACTTTAAAATGAACTGGCAACATGGTATAACTATCCATAATGCACAAAAAAATTGAATATAAAGCTGATGTTCTAGTGTGATTTTGAAGGACTTTTTAATCTTGGGCCAGACCAAATACACATGATCTGAAGAGAACTAGTCTTCTACTTTAAGGAAAACCTGGAATTAGCCTGGCCCGAGCTGATTTTAGACTGCTATTTCAGTATGATTTTGGACTTTTTTTTTTCAGACCAAATACTCATGAGATGAAGAGTTCTGGTATTCTCAAAACCAATGCTTTATATTCATTATTTCTGTGCAAAATGGCTTTCATGTCATGTTGCCAATTCATTTTAAAGGATAAAATCAGCTCGGGCCAGGCTAATTCCAGGTTTTCCTTAAAGTAGAAGACTAGTTCTCTTCAGATCATGTGTATTTGGTCTGGCCCAAGATGAAAAAGTCTTTCAAAATCACACTAGAACATCAGCTTTACATAAAAAAAACTGTGCATTATGGATCGGTATGCTATGTTGCCAGTTCATTTTAAAGTATAAAATCAGCTCGGGCCAGGCTAATTCCAGGTTTTCCTTAAAGTAGAAGACTAGTACTCTTCAGATCATGTGTATTTGTTCTGGCCCAAGATTAAAAAGTCCTTCAAAATCACACTAGAACATCAGCTTTATATTAAATTTTTTTGTGCATTATGGATCGTTATTCCATGTTGCCAGTTCATTTTAAAGTATAAAATCAGCTCGGGCCAGGCTAATTCCAGGTTTTCCTTTAAGAAGAAGACTAGTACTCTTCAGATCATGTGTATTTGGTCTGGCCCAAGATTAAAAAGTCCTTCAAAATCACACTAGAACATCAGCTTTAAATTAAACTTTTTTGTGCCTTATGGATCGGTATGCCATGTTGCCAGTTAATTTTAAAGTATAAAATCAGCTTGGGCCAGGCTAATTCCTGGTTTTCCTTAAAGAAGAAGACTAGTACTCTTCAGATCATGTGTATTTGTTCTGGCCCAACATGAAAAAATTCTTCAAAATCACACTTGAACATCTGCCTCATATTTTTTGAGCGCAATGGCTTTTAAAATATAATTTTATTAAATATATATTTAATTATTTATTGTAATATATAATTACAAATTCAGTAATTAAAATAAATATTTTACAATATACAAAATTATATTTAATAATATATTGTATATTTACATTGTTAATAAACAGATGTACTGCTTTTCTTCATTCTATCTCCTTCAGTGTTGATCTGTGAGGTGTTTAATATAAACAGCGGGTGTTTGTGAACGCTCCCTTTAGTTCACGGTGGTTCAGTGAAGCGGCAGCTGTGAATATCTTCAGCCGGGGAATACGAGGCTGCGAATATCGAGCCAAACGAATCTGGAGCTGCGAATATCAAACCAACTTCAGCCTCGTATCACGGAGCCGGTTCAGGTATTAAGTCCCGCCTCTCAGTAGAACTCCCGCCTAACAGCATCTGTTGTAATATTTGATTGAGGAATTAATAATTATAGTTTTTAACTTACTTTAAAAACGAGCTTACTCCAGCTCCACTTCATCACTCATAGACAGCTGAGATTTGTTTTCAATTCATAGACAACTTGTCAAATCAATTTGACAAACACTTAACTAAGCTTCTATGTCAGTCTAAGCTCATATGTTAAATGTGGTGAAGTTTTGCAAAATACAGCCACTACGAGCGGAAATCTGAGGTGTACGGAACACCGTTGCCTGTTTGTTGGCAGGTGTACGGAATACTGAATTCTTGTCCTTATTTTTTTTCTAGTCAATAAATTAATGTAAAATAATTAAACAATAAAATGGAATAAATGCAGTCTTTTATTTTGTTTCTATTTTCTGCCAGTAGGCGCTGGTTGGCTGGTGCGCATGCGCGGCAGGAAGGCGTGTATTGATATTGATTAGGTGATTGATGAGCTGCGGCCGGTGATTAGAGACGCTGCGGCGGCGCGAGAGCCTCCTGTTTCAAATACTGTCCGGTAAAATCCGCTCGGTCTGTACAGTTTAGTGAATTTGTGTGGGGTTTCACGCGTGGTTGCTGGCTTTGATAGATCCTTTGTCTGACCCCAGATCCTGAAGAATTTCAGTCCACATCTGGATGTTCTGCTGTATCCTGTCCAGTTGATCCAGCGTGTCCTTAACATTAAACCCTTCAGCACCACTTGTGACTCCGCCAGTCATTTGATAAAGATTCCGTGTCGCAACGTGTATCCGGCCCAAAAGTAATGTCCTTTTGGCATCTGTTTTCTGGATGTGCTTCTCAGTGGATTCCAATCTGCGAGCCTGAGAACGGGTGGTGTTCAGTTCAGTCTGTAGCTGTGAGAGTGTGTTCTCATAATGCTGTAACAATGATCTCCTCTCGCTGACATATTGCCTCAGCTGCACGGCTTCCCTCTCTCTCTCGCTCTCCATCGTGCTCTGCCTCTTCAGCAGCTGCTCCTTCGTACGCACCAGTGTCTTGAAGCGGCCAATGAGCTTTCCAAAGTCCTCAAACTCATCTGAGGACTTCAAGACACTGTCTAATAAGCTCCAGTAGATTCGGTCCTGGCTGACTCGCTTCTGCAGTTTCTCCTTCTTGGTCAGCAGGGCAGCAATTTGTCTCTCTTTGTGTTTTCTGAGAACAGCATGTATGTACTTTATCTCTCGCTGTTTGTCCAGTATTCGAGCGGTTCCAGTCCACAAGTCCTCCTTTGGCATAGGCACAGTAGTATCTTTCAAGCGAAACATCTTCAATTGCGCGAATGACGTTCTGTTTGTGATGTCAGCGCTTTTATACTCACTCGCAGACTTGAGCGATGACGTCACGTTCGGAACGCCGCCTGCCCCGCCCTCCCTTGGTTACCGCTGGTTGCTAGGATGACTGGTTCTAAGTAATAAGTACGGTGTCCTGTGACGAATATTTTTATATAAGTAATAAGTAAGCCTATGTCATTTCAATTGACATACATTTAAATTAAATAAAAATCCAAAACTTAACTTAATTTGATGGAAGCACACTACATTTGGTAAAATATGGCAAAGTATAATATATATATATATATATATATATATATATATATATATATATATATATATATATATATATATATATATACTTCAATCTAAGACTGAAAAAAAAGTATGAAGTGACAGCCTGGGGGGAAAAAAAGAGAGCGTAAAAAAAGCAACATAACATCAACACCCATTTAACCATCCCACCCGAACACAGCAAGCTCCTGTAAAAGAGAAGCACTGCAGTAACCCTTGAAGACAGGACCTCTATGTTCACAGAGACCTAATGAATCTCTGATGACGTTACACTAACTGCTTAGTTTCTCTGCACCTTAATTATGTGTAAACAAACAAACTGTAATGTAATGAAAAACGTTATTAAACCAATCACCGACTACAGTATCTCTGCAGCCTTTGTTCAGTCTTGTCTAAGGTCAGTTGTGGTTGCTAAGGTGTTGCTATGGTGTCTGTGGTGGTTGCTAAGGTGTTGCTATGGTATCTGTGGTGGTTGCTATGGTGTCTGTGGTGGTGGTTGCTAAGGTGTTGCTAGGTGGTTGCTAAGGTGTTGCTATGGTATCTGTGGCGATTGCTAAGGTGTTGCTATGGTGTCTGTGGCGGTTGCTATGGTGTTGCTAGGGTATCCGTGGTGGTTGCTAAGTGATCAGATTAAACTCATTCACGTATATTTGCATTTTTTAAATCAGCTGCTAATTTAATAATTGTATGCCTAATTACATATATTACTAGTGTAAACAGTATATTAATATTCAAATTTAAACTAAATCAGTATTGTGTGCAGTAGTATAGTGCAGAATCACAGAACGTTTAGCCTTGTTAGTGGAACCGAATTTGACTGTTCCTTGTCATTTTATGAAATGAAAAACAATCAGTGCAAGTGCAGTTTTGTAATTAAATTATGAACAACAAACTATAACTCAATCTTTACTGAACTTCACTTGTATATTTGACAAGACAAAGCCGCAGAAGTTGGAATTCTGTTCTGTGGAGCGACAAAACAGAAGTGGAAGTTTTCAGGTTGATGGATCAGCAGGGATTCAGTCAATAAGTCAAGTCAATGGATTCAATCAAGTGTGCAAATTAAATTTGCCAGTGATACAAATATTGCTACAACATTATTAGTGTTAACAATATGGTTGTTACATTTTATTCATCAGTGTTTATTTAATGCAGGCAGTAAGGACACAGTAACTTTATTAGACCTTTCAACAGGACAGTGATCTCAAGCACACCACAAGTCATCTTTGATGGGATCAGAAAAAAAAATTGCTTCATTACTGAAGTGGAGGCCACTGGCCATAACGAATGAGCTGAGATCCAAGAGCCTGTTACACCAAAAGTGTGGTTAACTAGTCTTAAGCTACGTTCACATTACCAGGATGAAGTGACTCAAAATCAGATTTTTGCTCAATGTGGTTTAGATTTCACTTCCGATTTTTTCGAATCAAAGTTCAGTCATTTTCATATGTGGTCCTAAATCGGACACGTATTCGATCCATGGACATGCAACATGAATGTGAACGGTCAAATTAGAATTCATGCATCTTTTTGTTTTTACGCATGCGCTACATGCTTCTCTCTCGTACCCACACATCTCTTGGTGTAGTTGTGCAGCTGTAGCATGTGAGGCGTTTCAGGGACAGATCCATTCATATTACACACAGATACAGATCACTTACATTGTAAATGTGAATCGCCAAGATCCGATCTGAGCAAAAAATCTGATTTGAGTAATTCGGCATGTAATGTGAACATAGCCTCATAACAAGAAACCACTTCACTTATTATATTAGTTGTGTTCAATTGCATGGATCTTGTTTGGTTTACTGTAAACTGCCAACAGTTTAAAGAAAATTAAGGAAATAAGCAAATTTGATCATATGTATAAATCTTTATTATTCAATCTCAAAAAGCACAAACAAAAGATGAGTATTTAGTAAGGCAGTTTTTACACCAGTTTGGTTTGTAGAGAATGTGTTTTGCACTTGGTCACAAGAGTGAAAACATTACTGCATTGGAGGTCCATCTGCTTTAGTACATTGTTAGTGCTCAGACAAGTTGTAGACAGTGATCTCTCACAATGCTTGGTCAAAGATGTGATGAAGTACAGACAAAAGCATTTACGTACAAATGGTCTTCTACAGGCTTGCAGTAAGTGCTTAAGCATTTAAGACACAGACGCTTAGTGCTTAGGAATGATGGAGTTAAAGACGCGACAGTAAAATATTTAACATGACAAACACAGGCATTTATACCATGGCATTAGCGAGGAACAGGATTAGGGAATGGCTGCTCAGTGGGACGGTGAGAAAATTGTAAACGAATTAGCTATTAAACTAGGTGTGTATTTAACTGCGTTTTGCAAAAATGCACAGCTGTCTAGTTCCAATCCTTAAGGGACTTCCAGCACATTCTGGTAGTTCACCCAATAAAACACACTTGATTCAAACTACTATTTTGTTACCAGCATCAGTGGCTGTACATGGGCAGCAAACTGTGCTGAATGTTAGACCAGAACTGGACAACCTGCTATTTACTGTAATTGTGGAGCACAGAAGAGGAAGCTATTTTCATTGTGAAGTAAGCAGCTAATGCCCTTTGGTTGTTTTAGGAGTGAATACTGTGAAGCTATGAGCTGGGATTAAGGACTGACAGGGCAGAAATGGGAGGAAGCCTTTAGGATATTAATCCTAATCCATTCCAGGCCAGACGAAGCGAGGCAGACAGACATGCCCGACTGGAAGGCGAGAGACAGACACACCCCATCTAACCCATCTGTGGCTGTACATTTCAGGTTATGACCACACCCTCGTCCAGCAGAACACAAACAGACTATATGGGGAAACCCAAATATCTCCAAGAAGTGTAATCACTGAACCACTTTAAGTCATACAAAAAAGTACAAAAAATTATATATATAGATTTTATAAATTCATAACGACTTGCATCCTTAAGGCGACGTACCTTAAGATTTTATTTCCTGAGAGAAGCTAAATCTACCATAAAAATCAATGGCACCATAAGATGTACGTAAGTATACGCTCACAATTTTGAGTGATGGGGCGTAGAGAGAACATGACACAGACTGTAAGACAGACAAACCATAAAAAGGAAGAGCAGAATCAGATATGGGTTGTTTACAGCACCCTGTAGAAGTCTTTTCTTGGTTCTAAGCGGACCAGCAGAAGCCAATCCTGTGGTTGTCTGTGTGAAGTGTCGGAATGCCAGGGCCGGTGCTTACACAGTTTTCCTAGCGGTCAGCACCCGGACGATGCAGCCCACTCCTCCTGCAGAGAGAGCCTGAGTACAACACAGCCAACATGAGCATCTGTAGCCAACAAATATATCTAATACAATTTATAAGTTACTATCACTTATAATACATAATTATTACTTGATACAATATTTAACTTTAAATTTAAACATACACTACCGTTCAAAAGTTTGGGGTCACATTGAAACGTCCTTATTTTTGAAGGAAAAGCACTGTACTTTTCAATGAAGATAACTTTAAACTAGTCCTAACTTTAAACAAATACACTCTGTACATTGCTAATGTGGTAAATGACTATTCTAGCTGCAAATGTCTGGTTTTAGTGCAATATCTACATAGGTGTATAGAGGCCCATTTCCAGCAACTATCACTCCAGTGTTCTAATGGTACAATGTGTTTGCTCATTGGCTCAGAAGGCTAATTGATGATTAGAAAACCCTTGTACAATCATGTTCACACACCTGAAAACAGTCTAGCTCATTACAGAAGCTACAAAACTGACCTTCCTTTGAGCAGATTGAGTTTCTGGAGCATCACATTTGTGGGGTCAATTAAACGCTCAAAATGGCCAGAAAAAGAGAACTTTCATATGAAACTCGACTCCATGCGAGAAATTGCTAAGAAATTGAAGATTTCCTACAACGGTGTGTACTACTCCCTTCAGAGGACAGCACAAACAGGCTCTAACCAGAGTAGAAAAAGAAGTGAAAGGCCGCGTTGCACAACTAAGCAAGAAGATAAGTACATTAGAGTCTCTAGTTTGAGAAACAGACGCCTCACAGGTCCCCAACTGGCATCTTCATTAAATAGTACCCGCAAAACACCAGTGTCAACATCTACAGTGAAGAGGCGGCTGCGGGATTTTGGGCTTCAGGGCAGAGTGGCAAAGAAAAAGCCATATCTGAGACTGGCTAATAAAAGAAAAAGATTAAGATGGGCAAAAGAACACAGACATTGGACAGAGGAAGACTGGAAAAAGTGTTGTGGACAGATGAATCCAAGTTTGAGGTGTTTGGATCACAAAGAAGAACGTTTGTGAGACGCAGAACAAATGAAAAGATGCTGGAAGAATGCCTGACGCCATCTGTTAAGCATGGTGGAGGTAATGTGATGGTCTGGGGTTGCTTTGGTGCTGGTAAGGTGGGAGATTTGTACAGGGTAAAAGGGATTCTGAATAAGGAAGGCTATCACTCCATTTTGCAACGCCATGCCATACCCAGTGGACAGCGCCTGATCGGAGCCAATTTCATCCTACAACAGGACAATGACCCTAAACACACCTCCAAATTGTGCAAGAACTATTTACAGCAGAAGCAGGCAGCTGGTATTCTATTGGTAATGGAGTGGCCAGCGCAGTCACCAGATCTGAACCCCATTGAGCTGTTGTGGGAGCAGCCTGACCGTATGGTACGCCAGAAGTGCCCATCCAACCAATCCAACTTGTGGGAGCTGCTTCTAGAAGCGTGGGGTGCAATTTCTCCAGCTTACCTCAACAAATTAACAGCTATAATGCCAAAGGTGTGCAATGCTGTAATTGCTGCAAATGGAGGATTCTTTGATGAAAGCAAAGTTTGATGTAAAAACAATGTTATTTCAAATACAAATCATTATTTCTAATCTTGTCAATGTCTTGACTCTATTTTCTATTCATTTCACAACGTATGGTGGTGAATAAGTGTGACTTTTCATGGAAAACACAAAATTGTCTGAGTGACCCCAAACTTTTGAACGGTAGTGTAAATTATTACAAAGTAATTAATAATAATAAAAAAAAAAAATGGTCCATCTGTTTGTGCAGGAAGACAAAGTAATTACATTATTTAAAATCTGTTATCATCTTATATACAATCCTTTTTCATAAAAGTTTCTGCCTTTTTCTGCTCATACACATCTATGTCAGGAAATTTGTGACTGTTTGTAATTTTTTTTCCAGGTCTGTGCATAGTGCTGGACGATATGGCCATAAATTATATCGCAATATATTCCTTAATTTCGGTCGATAGGATATAATTTCCTATTGAGCCGAGCAGGGCCAAGGCTAGGCTAGGTTCGGCTCTGCTTTGATAACGTCATCATGCACTGCCGTAGCCTGGCTATGGAGACTGTTTGTGTTCTGCTCTGCATCGAACTGACAGTAAAAACACCTGTCCGTAAAAGATTCTGTAAATAATACATATCAATATACCACAAAAGTGATATCATCGTTATTGAAACATTTCTTAAATGTTTATCTCCAGTTAAAAAGTGCTTATCATGTGTCATATTTAATAAGAAAAATAATAAAATGATAGTGGAACTGTCTATTCACTATTCAGCCCAGCGTTCAGTCCAGTTCAGTATATTAAAACTGAATAAAAATGCAAACTTTACCATTAAAATTAATTAATTAACCATTTATTAAGATTTCTATTAGTGAGGACGGTCAGTAATGTGTTGGTGAGTAGTTTAATTTAGTTATACAATGCTGTCTCAGTGTAAGCTGTGAGACTACATGTCCTCCAAAATAAAGCACATTAAGAACTAGTTTCTTTAAAATGTCTGTTTAGAGTTGTAATGAGATGCTGCAAAGAGCTGTAGGCAGCAGTAATCAGTGCTGCAAAAGACATACAGACTAACAGGTCCAATTTTTTTTTTTACTTTTGCGCAACACAATATACCCAGTATACTCAAGCATTTCCTCTACTAAGCATTAGTTATTATTAATTTTATGAAAAATCAGAAAATTCACATTACATTACTCCATTGTGATAAATATCACTATCAGGATATGAAAGGGCTAAATCAGGACATGAATCTTTGGTCATATAGTCAAATAGTTTCTATGCAACTGAATTGTTATTTGGTAGTTTTAAACCTCTACACAAAGTGAAGCTTAATGTAACTTAACTGTAAACCTTTCTAACCATGACTCCAAACCGCAGCAACACAATAGTTCAATGATTCAACGCATTAAAAGCATTTTGGAACTGTTTTGGCATGTCAATGCACAGCAACTTATCCCATTCCTTTAAAACAGGAAGTGCTGGTTTCATCAGATGTGGTCCAGTGTGGAGGATACAGTAAGATGGAAAGTTGAGTTAAGACACATTTTCATTTCACATCTCCCAAGGTGATGTAAACGCCATTTTTTTGTGACTGGCTTTTTAATGCTTTACAGCTGTGTTCTGTCTCTAAAGGATTAGACAGATTTACAGAGGACTGAATCAGTGGTGCTCAGCACATGGTACCTTCTCATGCCACTGCAGGAGGATAGCGCTGCTATTTTCTGATGGCCTCTCAAAGCCCTTGTATATGTACTTCATCAACAGGTCCACCCCGTTCTTGTCCAGAGACTGTACTCCCTTCTCAATGTCACTGGCCTTAAAGGAGCTGAGCACCTTAAGCACTAGTCCCTCAGCACGGTCCTGTAGAAACACAACAAAAGACCAGCTTTTACACTGTGTGTGAACATCACAGCTATTGTTGGACAGCAATCAGACTTAACACACTTAAGGCATTCATCTGTATATCTGTAGCTACAGCGAAATAGGGCAGATTATCTCTATTAATTAAAATCACTGTAACTAGGAAAAGAGGATATTTAATAGCTTTTTGATGTCACCCAACCAACTTATCACTCACCTTGACGTTCTGATTTTTTGTATTGATTGGTGGGTTTTTCAGGACTGCCTGCAACGCCTCCATGAGGTTCCCTTTACAGATGAGAGTTAAGAAAGAAGACTGGGCACTGTTTCAGGCAGACACAAATATTTAAAAACAAAAACAACATCACTATACCCGACCTTCTGTATAGTGTTATGAGTGAAAAGAGAATATAGTTTCATAAATAACATTAAAAGTCAATGAGAAACAGGATATAAGCATTGCTGTCAGGCAAGTTGGACATATATGGACATAAAAAACTAACTTCCTCAATTTAAAGGCCTTAGCCTGTTACAAACTGGAGAGGGGCGTTTGCAGAAAACGTGAACTGTAAAAAGTGAGTGCTGGCCTGGGAGTGCAATTCCTGAGGAGGTAGAAACTGAGATAATGCTAGGAATGTGGTCACAGGGCATGTCTGGACATCCGCAGCCTTACACTGAGCAGAACTGAACTGATACACTAGCTACAGGGGTCTTGCAATTAAGAGCTTCGGCACACTCAAGGTTAGGATAACCAGTTATATGTCAAATCCTTAGTCTATCTGGGACACCTAACCGCGAGCTTAGATATTAAACTAGTTAACCTACTGTAATATACCACGTTAGTTAACTAACATAGCTAAGCCAAGCTAGGGTAACAGAAATAGCCTACCTATCTTAGGTGGACAATTAGACCCCACATAACCTAGCTCATCTTAGCTATCTTAGATAGCGTTAGCTGTTATTTATCCATGCACAGAGCCGTACATAGCTTTTTAAGCTTAATGTTTAACACAGGCCTGTTTCTATTACTGGTCTACATTTATTTCTTCATAGGTTAGCTAAAGCTAGTGAGCTGGTGGTCCTTTCTATTTTCTATTGTATCTAGTCTGAATCGTACCCCTACCATGAGCTTTTTTCACAGTATAACTCGCTAATCATCATTAATCTACTGTACCACACAGCTAGGTTAACTAGTTCATTTGGCTGGGAGGGCAAAAATATTAATTAATTTACTAACCTAGCTAACAATTACGCTAACAGTGGCCAGTATTAGCAATACCCTTTATTAGAGCTAACTGCACCCTATACCACAGGCTGCCTACATGCATTTGAATGTTCCGTTCCACCTTAAATTTTCAGCAGTTACACCGCAGAGGCTAACCAGGCTGGACAGTGCAGACACTGTAGTCGCTGCACCAGTTAAGGTGGACCGAACAATTCCAAGATGATTCCGATTAAGAAGCTAACTAGCTGGCTCGCTTGAACTGTACAGTACAGTGTTAAGCTCGTTAGTCGAGATTAGAGTGTAAAAACACGAGTGAACCGCAGTCTGTGTTCTCTGGGAACAGAAGGATATTGTCTGATCAGGGAATCCACCTCTGCCTCGTCTGGACCCAGCTGGTTCTCTCCTCCATCCTCCTCGTCCACGAACTTGTTCTCGTCATATTCGTCCACATCCACCTTGCGGAATCGGTCGGACACGGTGTTCTTCGACATGACTGCTGAGAGTTTCCCTGGTTAATCCGCTGATTAACTGTAGATCATGAATAACGCGACTCGAGACACTGGTCCGCCTGCAGCCGTTCACTCGCTTCCTCTCCGCAGGATTCCGCCCACTTCTTCACAACAGCGCGACCCCTACAGCCCAAGCCGCAGCTCTGCGAGCAGGAGCCACCATATACCTGTATATTGTATGTTACGTATTTCTAACATCTTAAAAAATATTTAAAAGTAAGATGAAGTGCGTTAAAGCCACAGGCAAAGCAGAAAAAAACATTAAACGTACATTATGACGTTGCTCAAGGCTTTGAAACTTGTGATCTACACAACATTTGCATATACAGAACATATAAATGTCTAAAAACAAGTAAAATGTATGCAGGATTTTCATGAATGAGACATCAGTCCCATCCATTCTACACATTAATACTAATGCATTTATTTACTGTGGGTTGATGAGTACTGACTGTAGAAAAATGATTAAATTACATGTTTCTGATGATTATATAATATGTTAATAATATATTTAATAACTTTCGCTGTTACATGGAGCTCAGATGCATGAAATATTCCATTAACCGTAGACAAAAAATAACAAAGATGGAAAAGAAACGTAACTAAATAATGATTAACATTTTATTAAAAAAAAAAAACGCTGAATTTCTCTTCAACTAATAATAATCACACATGTCCCCCCTATTTGGAGCTGTGCACCTCCCTTTGGAGGTGCTCCAATGACTCGCTACCATGATCAGGACGTCCCCTTTTTTTGTGTATTAGTTATGCAAATAGGTGCCGTGATAAATCAAAACAGGAAACAAGCAGTAACAGCAGCAAATAAACAATGTCAAAGATTAGTAAATAAAGAAAAGAAGGAAAAAAAACAACAAAAGAGAAAAAAGCAAGAGGAATTGCCAAAACAATCTAAAAAAAAAAAAAGAATTCCATAGTCATCTCATCCTTTGAAAAGATTGCAAAAATAATGATGATCCACAAGAATTTCTCAAATTATCTTTTCTATTTATTTATTTTATATTTTGTATTATTTAAATTCAATTGTAATGCTTTAAAACTTTTCCAAATAGCAATTGAGAAAATAATGTTTCCTTATTAAGGGAAATATGTTCATTGTTCCATAATAAAAACCTGTGAGGGGAAAAATTATGTTTGTAAATTAAAAGCCAATTCTATAGTGATATGAAATGGCTTTATGAAAATATAAGAACAGAATATATGGGTCATAAAGTAAAAACTCTTGATAATCAATGAGGTCTAAAATTAGCCAGATATTGTTTGAAATAGGGCTGCATTATTTTGGTAGTCGACTAATCTGATGATCATTTTTCATATATAATATAGGGGTTATCTATCTATAAAATATAAATCTTGGTTTTGGATGTGCTTCATGAATATGCAGACAAGGGGTCAGGTCAATGGAAAAAAATGAATATTTTAAAAAAACTGGCCTCTATTACATTCTGTGGTAAATAAATATGCTCAGAAGAACCCTGTACATTTTATTCTGTATATATGTACATCTTGAACAACACTGGATCCTCTGAATTTTGAGATCGTTTAGGGGTAATAATTAGAAAAATGCTAGCTTTAAGCTAATGCTTAACGTCACAGCACAGTGGCGGACAATGGCAGCGGACTCGATTCTGCGCTACACCCAGGGGCAGATTTTACCACCACGCACCCCCCCTGCTGGCCAAAAGGTTGGCAAAAGAAAAACGGAAAACATTTTTTTAAACAAGTATGCAGAAATAAAAAAAAAATCTAATCACTAAGGGTTGGTGATTTTCTGCTTTAACACATTCAGTTCTCCTCAGAGAGGGCAGTTAGTTCATTAGTTGGCAGAATGTGTATAATAACTACTTATGACTTCATTTTAGATTTTCCTTCTGAAAAAAATAAATAAATAAAAATCAATAAGTTATTAAACACTGGGCTTACTTCCAAATGTGAATCAGATTTACTAGCTAATCAATTTTAAAAAGCAGACAGTCTTTTCTCTTCTAATTAAAAAAAGAGTCATTTCTAAATTAGAATGGAATTTTTTAGTTATTTAGCATTAAAAATCTATATTAAACTTTAGAATATCTTGATTTTCTCTTGCAGCCGTAGGGGAGCCTCACTTATCACAGCAATCTTGGACACTAAGGCCTGTATTACTCTCACATTAGTAGCCTAAAGAAAACAGAAAACACTATAAAAAATAAATACATGTATTTAGCTTTACACAATAGAACTGGCTACTCCAGCTGGTGTGTTTCAATAAATAAATAAATAAATAAATAAATAAATAAATAAATAAATAAGATGATGTGTGACCCTAATAGTAAATATTTAACATATGTAGTTAAAGAACAAAGTTGGAGCAGTTGCCTACTGGTGCCTCTGTGCTATTTATGCCTCCAGCACCATTTAAAGTGGAACGGGAAAATTTAAAGAAGGATAATTCATTAATAATAATAAAAACTGTAAAAGAGAGGTTGGCTTTCAACTCACCAGAAAATGTTTGACCAGAAAATGTCACCCACAGCAAAAGAACAATAGAGACTACAGTACATCTGTAAATTTTAGACACAAGACAAAGTAGAATTCAACAGCTATTCACCTGGGAACTAATCTCAGTATTGAAAATAAAAATAATAAGAAATAATAATAATAATACATTGCATTTAAATGTTTGTGGACATCCCTTGGAATAGTGTATAAAGCCCCAGTATTAAGCTGTGGAGCAGTGGAACTGTGTTCTCTGGAATGATGGTGTTCATCCAATACTTTTAAGATGATGTGAGATACGATGGACTGGTTATCATCCAACAAGATTGTTTAAGAGTCGTAAAGAGGAAAATGCTAGCTTTAAGCTAATGCTACAGTGGAGTGAACTGACCTCAGAGTCGCAGAGATCGGCAGGGGACTCTCTTCGGCACAACACCAGTGAGCATGTTACAGCCAGCTGATCCAACTAATGAACTAACTGCCCTCACTGAGGAGAACTGAGTGTTACAGCAGAAAATCACTAACCCAACAGCACAGAGTTACCCCAGAACCAGCTTTAAACACTGTACCACGTTTTAATATATACAATCTTTATTATGCTGTGAAATAAATTAGAGATGTTTAGTGTTTCTGGTTTGTTGTTTTAGCACATTAATCCTTGTTAGGATTTGTGGTTATATAATAGGTTTCAGTGGAAAAACACACACATTAAGCCTTTTAACATTAAGTATTTTAAATTCTATGGTTCTAGCTTTGTTTCTGAAGTAACTGCTGCATCACAAAGCTCGCCTCAGTGAGGGCAGATAGTTAGTTGATTATTTGGGTCAGGTGTGTTGTAATTAGAATAAACCAATGACCTTAATTAAATATTAAATCTACAGGGAAGTGCTGCTTATTATCTGCCTTTTAAAGCTCGAACACAGACTACACTGCTCAACATTACACTGCTCCAGGGCCAGAGTGGGCCACTTTTTTAGCTCGGGAGTTTCATGCCCAAATCCAGCCCATATTTTCCATGGAGCAGGAATTTGAATAAATAAAACAGCAGGTAGATCTTACAATGCCTTTTTATTGCAAATAAGTACAAGTATACATTGGAAAGTAACAGACCACCCTTTACTTAAACATGTTTCATACAAATTATAGAATATAAAGAATATAAAGCTTTACCTGATTCAAAATTATGAATCTTAATTCTAATAAACAAGGCATTTTTTGCCCTAAATGTTTATTTCCTGAAAGGACATACAGCTAAATAGGCTAGATACAGAAAAGCAGAGATTCTAGGCTTTAAAATGGCATATTGGGTGTCCATAATTATTCATAAACACAGCAAGATATCAATTACGACATATTTCTGGCCCGCCGACGGTAGATAACCCCTATATTATATATTATATAGATAGATCATCCCAAATTGGTCCGGGGGTATGGAGTCAAAAAAGGGTCATAAAGATTTTGAGTTTGTAAAACAGAAGTCACAAATGTACTGAAACTTGTAACTGCGTTTAAACAACTACATGCACAAAAATCCAAATCCACAAATTAACTGGAATGTGCAAACTTGAAACAGAAAGTAATATTAATAATAATTCAAATGTACGAATGCGAAAAAATATTTTAATTATATATAAATATATATTTTTTAATTTGTAAATCCAATCTCTTGAATGTGTGAATCAGTACTGCTCAAATGGCTTAAGCTGGGTCAGACCAAAAATCACATGGAATTTGTGAGGTTGTAAATGTGACAGTGGGTGTTTTTCACTGTGGAGCTAAAAATCCTCTCATTCACCTTCTCTGCTGCGGGTGCGAAGCTCTAGCTGCAGTTGCGAATTTTGACCCTGTTTTGACGCCTGATTGATGGACCAATAGGAAAGCTTTATCCGGACCAATCAGATTACGGGGTTTGTTTAACCAATCAGAACAATGGGTGGGTCTCTGCAGCTCAGAGTACTGGGCGTGTCGAAAGGTGTGGGCGTGTCGAAAGTGTGGCCGCCATTTTGGAGTCAGCCACCATGCGCCCCCGGTGGATTAATTTACACAGAGGAAGGAGTTTAATAAAACAATAATATTCATGACTCTACCAATTTTTTACCCGATTTACACATTACAAATACGTGCTTTCATGCTGAAATACTTTATATTATGTTCTAATTATATGAATTAATTTTATATTTATGTACATAGATGCACACACACACACACACACACACACACACACATATATATATATATATATATATATATATATATATATATATATATATATATATATATATATATATTAATAAATTAATTAATTTATGTACTAATTAATATGCTATACCATATGTCTGTCTTTGATAAAGAGCATAATGTAAAGTATTTCAGCATGAAAGCACATATTTGTAATGTGTGACAGCGTCCTGTATCATTACTACATCTCTGCTGTTTGTAACAAACCAAACCGTGTGTAAATTGGTAGAGTTGTGAATATTATCGGTTTATTAAACTCCTTCCTCAGTGTAAATTGATCCACTGGGGGGCGCATGGTGGCCGACTCCAAAATGGCGGCCACGTGGAACGTCAGCTCCAATAGACCAATAGACGACCACCTTTCGACACGCCCAGTACTCTGAGCTGCAGAGACCCACCCATTGTTCTGATTGGTTAAACAAACCCCGTAATCTGATTGGTCCGGATAAAGCTTTCCTATTGGTCCATCAATCAGGCGTCAAAACAGGGTCAAAATTCGCAACTGCAGCTAGAGCTTCGCACACGCAGCAGAGAAGGTGAATGAGAGGATTTTTAGCTCCACAGTGAAAAACACCCACTGTCACATTTACAACCTCACAAATTCAATGTGATTTTTGGTCTGACCCAGCTTAAGCCATTTGAGCAGTACTGATTCACACATTCAAGAGATTGGATTTACAAATTAAAAAATATATATTTATATATAATTAAAATATTTTTTCGCATTTGTACATTTGAATTATTATTAATATTACTTTCTGTTTCAAGTTTGCACATTCCAGTTAATTTGTGGATTTGGATTTTTGTGCATGTAGTTGTTTAAACGCAGTT
The DNA here is from genome assembly GCF_023375975.1 of Astyanax mexicanus. Lineage (NCBI taxonomy): Eukaryota > Metazoa > Chordata > Actinopteri > Characiformes > Acestrorhamphidae > Astyanax > Astyanax mexicanus. Next base: position 51,685,286 of record NC_064408.1, read on the forward strand.
ACAAGTTTCAGTACATTTGTGACTTCTGTTTTACAAACTCAAAATCTTTATGACCCTTTTTTGACTCCATACGGGGGTACCTCCCTGAAATTAATTTCTTCAAACTTGGTATGTCAAATCTGTGACGTTTAGTCATTAGAATGGATGTCCACAAAGATTTGGGTGAGTGTAAATTACAATAGGTCTGCAACGATTAGTCGATATAATCGACAATATCGATTATTTAAATTTGTAGACTACTTGGGGTGTCACGATTCTCTAAATCCTCGATTCGATTTTATTTCCGATTTTAGGGTCACGATTCGATTTGATTCTCAATTTTCTTTTTTTTTTTTACAGCAGAGAGGCCTATGCCAGTTTTTTAAAGATATAAATGTAATCCCATCTAGTGGCTTTTTTGGTAGCAGCAGCGGGCACTATTAAAACAGCAATTGTGCAACATAAAATAATTAATAAAAAAATACAGGAACAGTCATGTACAAAATAATAGAACATTTAGAGCCTTAACAAACTGAACTCTATCCTACTATAACAGTTAAACATGAAAAATAAGACTCGGTCCCTGAGAATGAAAATTTTTTTTCTTTAACAAAGATATATTATTAACTTTATCTGAGAGAAAGATGCTCCTTAAGGTACCAAAACTATTAACATATTTGAGTCTAGACAAAACAACTGTTATTTTTATATTTTATAAGTTTTTCTTTAAGAAGATGAGAATGTCCACATTCTTGAGAAAGGGCTGCTCTTTCAGCAGTCACAATGTCCGCGGCATGTGCTGCGCCATTTGCTAGCACGCGCGTGTTTGCGTAGCTTAGAGGAAGGTATCGTCGATCATCTTTTTTGACTTCGATGCTCGAGACCATGACATAATTTCGATCGATTTCGATAAAATATCGAAATTGTGACACCCCTATAGACTACAATTCTCATTGTCGTCTAATCATTACTTTGTAACAGAACCGCATTACACAAAGTACTGGGGACAAAAGGAACTTGGTCTCCAAAAGTGCCCAAACACAACAGATTACATATTTATTAACTAAATATCAGTACTCTCCACGCTTAAACAACATGTGGACATTTAAATGCCTTTTAAATCTCATGTTTAGCTGTTTCTCTGTTGTTTTTAGAGATGGAGGACATGGTAGAAATAATCGTTGACTAATTGACTAATCGAAAAAATGATCATCAGATTAGTCGACTACCAAAATAATCATTGGTTGCAGCCCTACATTACAATAGCACTTATAAAAGTGAAACAAAGTAAATTCTTAATTAAAAAAAAAAAAAATTGTACATTGTAAAAGTGGTCACACACACACACACAGTCTCAGTCACTCACCTTAGTCACTAGCCTGTCACTCACAGTGTCTGACTAAACATCTAGCCAGATAGCTCATCATTGAACAATTTGTCTATAATATGTTTAAAAATAAAGAAAACTTTAAAAAATCAAATAAAACAAAACCCTGAAAAAAAAAACTAAAAAAAAAAAAAACGTAGAATAACAGTTCCGGCTAACTGCTGCTCTTATAATAACATTTAACAACACGGCAAAAAACTGATTTATGTAATTAATGTACAAAAAAAGCTATTTTGAGAAGTGACTGTCTATTTAAAAAAGCAACAGAAGTTGTTTATTTGTTAGAGTTCATGTGTAACATTTCTAACATATTTTAAGGTGTTTTACAAATTTTTTTTTTGTCCCACAACGTTAATCCTTTACAGCTTCAAAAACATATATTATGCAAATTAGGCGATGGCGTCATTTAGCGATTTCCTGCAACTAGGACAGCCAATTGCTACTTTCCTTACTGAGGAGTTGGCAACACTAAGGGCATATTACACACAGCTGAGCCAACTAATGAACTAACTGCCCTCTGTATATGTATATATATATGTGTTTAAAAAAAAACTTTTGGCCAGCAGGGGGGCCCCACACAATTGCGTGGGCTGCGTGGTGGTAAAATCTGCCCCTGGGTGTAGTGCAAAATCGAGTCCGCTGCCATTGTCCGCCACTGTGCTTTGACGTTAAGCATTAGCTTAAAGCTTGCATTTTTCTAATAATTACCCCTAAACGATCTCCAAATTCAGAGGATCCAGTGTTGTTCAAGATGTACATATATACAGAATAAAATGTACAGGGTTCTTCTGAGCATATTTATTTACCACAGAATGTAATAGAGGCCAGTTTTTAAAATATAATTTTTTTCCATTGACCTGAACCGTTTAGACCCCTTGTCTGCATATTCATGAAGCACATACAAAACCAAGATTTATATTTAATAGATAGATAACCCCTATATTATATATGAAAAATGATCATCAGTTTAGTCGACTACCAAAATAATGCAGCCATAGTTTGAAATGTTGCGTTCTTTTAAGAAACCATTTTGGGATTCACTAATAATGTTATTAAGACCTGATTTAAATCTTTTAGCCAAAACAGAAGAAAATTATTTTATTATCATTGTTTAGTAAAATAATAGGGCGCCAATTTTCTACCAAGAAATGATCTTTTTTTGCCTTTGGAATAAGAGTAATAATTCCTTGTTTCATACTGGAAGGCAGTTCGCCTGCCTCAAATGACTCTACATATACAGCTAGATGAGATAAGATAAGATAAGATATTTTGAGATTTTTCCTTTAAAAAGTTTATAAAATTCAGAGGTTAAGCCATCATTTCCAGGTGATTTATTGTTTTCCAATCTGGTAATGCTCTCTTCAATTTCTTCTAATGTTAAGGGTTTTGAACATTCCAATTTGTAACCTTCATCTGCTAAAATGAGATATTTAAGGACACTGAATAATTCTGCATTATTATGTTGAGTATCACTGTTGTACATATTTTAAGATTTTAGATGCATCAGATGAGGTTTCATCATCAATTTTATGTTTGTTGATTAGAGAATTACGATTTTTTTTTTTCAAGGCCAAAAAAATATTTACTGTTTTTTTTCACCAGCTTCCAGCCATTTTTGCCTTGATCTAACAAAAGCACTTTTGGCTATTTCTGTATAAATAATATTATGTTCCATTTGTAGGACTTCAAGTTCTGTACCGTGAGATGAAGAAAAAGAAGGGCTTTGCTGAATGGATACAATTCTATGAACAAGATTTTCTATTTTAACCTTTTTCAGCAGCGCCTGTACTTCCTGCGGAGACAAAGGAAAACGTATCTACCACCTCCCATCCTCACCATGTTCTATAGAGGGACTGTAGAAAGCATCCTGAGCACCATCATTACCGTCTGGTTTGGGAACTGCAACATTTCAGACTGCAAGACCCAAGAGGAAAGTGAGGACAGCTGAGAAGATCATCGGAGTCTCTCTTCCCTCCATCACCAAGATCTACACCGCACGCTGCATCCGCAAAGCCACCAGCATTGTGGACGACCCCACCCATCCCTCACACGGACGCTCTGATGCCATCCGGCAGAAGATACAGGAGAATCCGAGCCTCCACTTCTAGACTCTGCAACAGCTTCATCCACCAGGCAGTCAGACTTCTCAACACACAGAGACAGAGCTGAACCCCACCCCACCCACCACACACACAAAACTGAACTGAACCCCCCACCCCCCCTTTACACACACAAAGACTGAACTTCACCCACACACACACACACTCAGCACACAGAGAATGAAATGTCTTTATTCCTATGAGCAATATTTGCTGCCACTCTCAAAAACTACAAACTCTCTAACTTAGTAACTGCTGTGATCATGTTCTATATGTTACAGTATGTTACACATCTTTGCACCTTATCCCCACTATACACTCTATTACACCGTATCATTACTGCACTGTCATGTCCTTAAATTGTCTTATCTTTTGTATATATTGTATTTAGTGTTATTTAATGTTATAGTTTTATGTTGCACTATCGTCACTCCTGCACTTTATGTTGTCTATTGCTTGTTTTTCTATGTTGCACCATGGTTCCGGAGGAACGAAATTTCACTACACTGTGTACCTGTACTCAGTTGTAATTACAATAAAAGCCTCTTGACTCTTGACTTGACTTGACTTTTTTAGCAGCTACTTCTTTTCCTATACCAATTGCTGAGCATCTAATTTCGTATTTTAGTAACTCCCAAATGTAACCTGAATTGTTTGCATCTATTTGCATTTTCCCAATATTGATCAATAAGGTTATTACAGTTTTTTCCAATTGCTAAAACACAATTTTGTAAACTAGGCTTGTTTTATCAAATATTTAACACAATTCACGAAACCACACACTCAAACTGCAAAACACCTTATATATCCTGCAAAATGAAGCACTGCAAGCAAAACTAAATACAGCATTATCAAAATCAAACTTTTGCACCAACTAAGACACACTTCCTTCAGGTTACCAGATTTTTGTCTAACCAGCTACACACTGCTGGGTATAATGAAAAGCACTGTCACCTTCAGTAAGCTTAACCATAATACAAAAACAGTTCAAATTGTAGAAAATTCTTCAGATTGTTCACATGCACAGAAATATATGCAGACACACACAGATGCTGCCGAATATTTTATTGTTCAGTAAAACAAGTCAATGCAATGCAGCAGAAATACATTGGAACAAACAAAAATATGCTCACAAAAACAATAAACTGAAAAAAAAAATACAAAAGAAATCTGCAAAAATAATTAGACAGCTTCTTGCCGTACAGCTGGGTCTGGCCACAATGCCACGTCCACATCACAGGCAATATTGTCCTTTGCCAGACATTGAGGGAAGAAGCATCTTGAGTGCCTTATCCATCCCTGAATTGCACCCACATCAATTTCATCACATGCCTCTTCCATAGCCTGCAGAAGAGGCATGCGCACAAAGGGCTGCCGGTCATATACCTTCCACCGCCATGCTGAAAAGAACTCTTCTATGGGGTTCAGAAATGGTGAGTATGGTGGGAGGTATTGCACGAGAAATGGTGGGTGGTCAGCAAACCAGTTTTGGACTGTGGCTGCACGTTGTCCCATACTACAACTTACCTGTTTCTGTGACGGTCTGCGTCATTAATTCGCTCTGGTATGAGAATGTTGTGGAGTCTACCCAGAAATGTGAGAATATGGGCTGTGTTGTATGGTCCAAGGTTGGCATGGCGGTGGAGGACACCATGCGTATTGGAGATGGCAGCGCACATTGTGATGTTCCCACCACGTTGGCCAGGAACATTTATAATTGCTCTGTGGCCAATGACATTTCTTCCCCTTCTTCTGGTCTTTGCTAGGTTGAACCCAGCCTCATCTATAAAGATGAACTCATGTGGAGTTGCATGAGCATCCATTTCCAGTACTGTCTAAAAACAAAGAACAAAAATCAGTGAACATGGTGTTATCCAGTACGCTGGTAAACAATGTGTACTGTAGTCAATATTGTACTTACATCCACATATGCTCGTCTGAGCTCTTTGTTTCTTTGAGAGTTTCTCTCAAAAGGCACTTTATAAAGTTGTTTCATTCTGATTTGGTTTCGCTTGAGAATGCGAGCCAATGTAGAAAGACTGACTTGTTGAATGTTGCTGAATATTGTGTTTTCTTGGATGAGCTCATGTTTTGTCATGTTGAATGGCAGTGTTTTGACATGGCAAACATGTGACTTTATCTCAGATTGTTGTGTGTTATGTAGAGAATCGTGTTCAGTGCAGTTAAAAAGAGCCATTCTGAATTGTAAAATGTGTGTAAAGCAGAAAACGTGTTTAGAGTTTTGGATACTTGAGAAGAGGTTATACTCTCTGTGTGTCAGTTTAAAAATGTGCTATTCGTGTCATTATAGTGTCTTAGCAATTGGAAAAAACTGTAATAGTGGAAATCAGTTCTGTATTAGTTAATAGCAGGCTATTTAAGTCTAAATTTGGCCTAAATTCCCCAGTATCCAGCCTAATATGAAGTTTTATCATTTTATGATCAGTAAGAATAGCTGGGCAAATTTCAACTTTGCAAATTTAAGGCAAATTGGAGCCTGGGAGGTGGGAGGTGGGGCCGTGTGACTGACCAGACAGGGCCATCTTCACCAGACAAGTGTGTGTGTGTGTGTGTGGTGTGTGAAGTGTGCTTGTGGTGTGTGGAGAGTGTGTGTGGTGTGGGGTGTGTGTGTGTGGGACGTGTGTGGTATGTGGAGTGTGTGTGTGGTGTGTGAAGTGTGCTTGTGGTGTGCTGTGTGGAGAGTGTGTGTGGTTTGGAGTGTGTGGTGTGTGTGTGGTGTGGAGTGTGTGTGTGTGTGTGGTGTGTATGTGTGTAGTGTGGGGCGTGGAGTGTGTGAGTGGTGTGTGTGGTGTGCAGGGGTGTAGCAACAAATTCAGGGCCCGCTACACTCTCAAAGTCAGTGGGCCTCTATCCATGCCAGTACACAAGGAACGTGAGCGAAAAAATAAAAATATGGATTTTCATGGGCCCCTCTCCCTACTCGGGCCCTGGGTAGTCAGGTCCACTTTTCCCCCCACTACCACGCCCATGGTGGTGTGGGGCGTGTGTGTTGTGGAGTGTGTGTGGTGTGTGTGTGTGTGTGGTGTGGGGCGTGTGTAGGGTGTGGAGTGGGTGTGTGGTGTGGAGTATGTGTGGTGTGTGTGTGTGGTGCGGGGCGTGTGTAGGGTGTGGAGTGGGTGTGTGGTGTGTGTGGAGTGTGGTGTGGAGTATGTGTGGTGTGTGTGTGTGTGTGTGTGTGGTGCGGGGCGTGTGAGGGGTGTGGAGTGGGTGTGGTGAACACTTTCAGTATGGTGTTGAGCAGTGTAGTCTGTGTTAAGATTTAAACAGCAGATAATAAGAGAAAGTGAGTTTTACCGGCCCTTGGGTTTAACATTTATTTATGGTCATTAGTTTATACTAATTACAGCACAGCTGATCCAAATAATCAACTAACAACTAACTAATCAACTAACTATCTGCCCTCGCTGAGACCAGGGGGCTGGTCCACGAAGCGAGCTAACTCACTAATCCAGGCTTTTTAGGACGAGCCTAGCTCATTTTGCTCAAATTTTGGTTTCACGAAAGAGGCTAGACTTAAGCCTAGTTTAGTTACTACAGCAACATATACATTTGTACAAACCTGCTCTGTCCCAGGCTAGAGTTGACGCTTAGCTCTCAATCTGCGTTCTTGTCTGTACTTGTGTTCTTCTGGACTCGGGTAACGTCATCAGTCGCAGCCCAAGTACTGTTCAAATTAGAAGATCGCAGTTAGCCAAGTACACAACTAATACCCGGATGTGCTCCTGCCCCTTCTCTCACATTATCGAGGATGCATGGAAGGTTTTTTTTTTTTGTTTTTTTTTTTATTAGTTATATTATGGAGCCGGGGAGGGGCCGTGAAAAAAAATAATTAAATTGAGTGAACAATATAGCGGTTCGTGCTCACGTTTTCTTTAATTCGAGTGAACGATTTGCAGTTCATGCTCACGATTTCTATAATTCGAGCGAACGATTTCTATAATTCAAGTGAATGATTTCTGTAATTTGAGGTAACGTTTTTTTATGCGCACTAAGACAAGAGGCTCGGAGGAAAAGGAACATTTTCCTCTTATGGGCTGTTACAGGGCATTTATTAATCTTTGTAGCAAAAAAAAAAAAAACACATAATTCAGAAAATATAGCTTGAACAAGTTTATAATTATTTGTTTTATATGTCTTTTTGAGGCTTGTGACATGTTTCTGAACACTGTGATTTGACAATATGCAGAGCTTTAGTCTATTTTATCAGATATAGAAATATCACATGAAATGCGATTTTGCGTTTCCATCATTGTGTACATGTGAAAGGTGACCAAATTGGAAGCTTAAAGAGCTTTGTCCCGCCGGTATCACTAAAATATGTACAAAAAAACAGTGTCTGTGATTATACTGTTAATGTGTGTTTCTGAGCTCATAAATCTGGATTATAGTTTTGATTTGTAATGATGTATATCATGTAGTACATTATTTAATTTACATTTAATTCCCATACAAGTTTAATTTAGATTAGACATATAAGTTAGTACCCCGAGCGCTGTGGGGACGCCACGGTTTGGCTCTCCCCCAAAAAATAAAAAATAAAAAATTACATTAAAAAATTACATTTAAAAAACCCACAAAAAATAATTCAATAAAAAAGACATAAAAAACACAAAACATAAAATAAAATAACAAAAACATTTTAAAAACAATAAAAAAAAACATAAAACCAAACAAAAATAATTACATTATAAAAATAAAAAAAAACCCACAAAAAATATAAGGGGGGAGACGCCACGGTTTGGCTCTCCCCCACGCGCTGTGGAGACGCTACCGCTACGACAAAATCTGCACACTGTATTTCCAGCACTACAGCACTAGAGCTTTAACGAGCCAGGGAGTGGCCATGGATAAAAAAAAATAATTAAATCGAGTGAACGATATAGCCCATTCATTTTCCTCAAAAGGGAAAAACCTCTACGAGGACTACAGAATGACGCACGGCTATAATAGGTCTACAAAGCACCAAAAAAGAACCAATCCGCATGCACTTTATAGCACACTTGCTTGATTTGAGCAAGTGAACCCAACCCGATTTACACTGAGAGTCAGGCAGCCTCCATCCATACACAGGAAAGGTTGGATGTCTATCCAATCAAAACTGAAAGCAAAAGTACACGGTAATTTAACTCCAGACACCCGTCACAGATAGTTTTACATCTCAAAAAGACATGTAACCCCCCCACCCCCCCACCGGCATTGAACTATGGAACAGTACAAGTGTGTTGCTAATGAATTCAAATCCTCACAGCAGTGATGTGTAAAATATATTCCCTGTAAAGACAGTTATTCCAATACAAGAGGGTAACCTTATCTACCTTTGATTTTGGACAAGACAATAAATAAACAACTTCTTTGGGAACAACAGTTTTGTGTTTGTATATTGTTTGTCAATTAAGGACATTTACGCTTACAGGTGAAATACGGACAATATTATAGGTCTTGAAAAAAAGAATAAGGACAACAGTACAGGAAACATTAGAAGTTCTAATAAAGTAACTATAAGTGCAACTGTTCAACTCTGCATTAAGTGTATTTTACCAGTAGAGGGCAATCTTTCATAGAAATGCTGCAAGTTCACACAGTCATTATAAATTTAGGAGTGGGCTACTTTTCAGTTCTTGTTTATCTGGTCTTCTTTAGCAGTAACGTTACTCCATCTGAATTAGTTTTGTATGCTCTTGTATCTTAAATTAAATGCTGCTAGATTACTTCACTGAAGCCATTTCCCTTTACTTGCCAACTGTTTTGACAAAGTCCGCCACCAGCTTCATATGGGAGCCACCACAAGTAATTTGTATTTTGAACCAACACAGACAATGATTAATCATAAACTACATTACCTGTCAATAGGGACCCTAACGGTATGAATAAAAACTTACAGGGTATGGGCCTAATGTGTGTCTGGAAAACTAAGCTGTAGATTATTATCTGCAAACACTGTAATCTTGTTTCTCAATAAACAGTTCTCTTGTGGGTGTTGTCTCAGGACTCTGCTCTGACCTGCCCTAACTTACTTTAGCACCCAGAGGTGAGAATTTACCTCTTAACAGTTAGGTTTGATCAAGTGTTCAGATCCAAAAATCTTTTTCTTCTTCTTCTTCTTCTTCTTCTTCTTCTTCTTCTTCTTCTTCTTCTTCTTCTTCTTCTTCTTCTTATGTGTAGCAAATAAGTCACATTTAAATTAACACAGTATTATTTAATACAATGACAATCCTGATTGGTCGCGTACATTCAATAGGTTAGAGCAAAGTGAATCGTTTTCATTTTTGCCTTGTGGCTATAGAGCCTGCTTGCAGTTAATGTGTTAGTTAGTTATGCTATTTTCCATGTGAACTCAGATGTTGGAATATCCATGTTCCAAGTAGTATTTTACCAGGAACGCCCCCACAAATTGGTATTCCTCACCGATTCGGGAGAGCCTCACCAACCCTGAGTTCAGAATCGAAGATGACTGAACCACATCAACAGTAGTAAAAGCAGCAGTTTTATACAGTACTAAATATTATCAATTATAAACATCTGTATCTCTGTACATCTGTGTCTACACACAGAACTGTCCAATTTCTATCTGTGGACATTTTCCATGGTGGTTGAATGTGCAGAAAATCATAATACTTATGAACTAGTATTGATAACAGGGCTAACCTGGAACAAACTAACAATAACAACCTACAACCTAAAAAAGTAGTGTGATGTATTTTTGCTAGATTCACCATAAAATACTGGTAAAAGATTTAAAATATAAATGTAGGGAACTTCAAGACCTTTGGCTAATTGTTGGGGAAACGTTTTGAAATAATGTAGTTATTGCAATGTATGGAAACCCATAACCTTGGATGTTACATCATTCTCAGCTCTGACATCAGACTTCTGAGGTAAATAGAATGCAGCATTAATGCACTGTATTTTGAAATCATGGTTGGTTTAGTAGCTCATCGCTAGATCCTTACTAGCTCACACTTGTGAGTGTGTTAGTTTATGTTTACTGCATTAGTCTGTTAGCTTGAGGGCTAGGTTGTTAACTTTGGGTTACTGTTAAATTACTTTAGTGCATAAGCTCCCAATTAGCTAATAATAGTTATCTCTCAATTTAGAAAAGAAGATAAAAACAGATCATTTTGCTGCTGTGTTTGATTAAATGCAATGACAATTTTTTCTTTTACTCCAAAAAACCATTAAGTTTTGTTTAATCTTATTAAAATGTCTTTAATTATAAAGAAGTTTTTGTTTTGTTCGTATGTGCTTCTATGAAAAAAGTCCAAATGGAGTATGCAAAACTGTATGCACACTGTACCATGTGTCTAATTTATGAATTCAATTCTACGACTGGAAACACTGACATTACAATAACAGACCCTTAGTTCAAAAATATATAATGATTATATAGAAATTTGTGCTGGTAAAAAGTACATTTGATACAGTATTATTTAAATATCTTGTAGTATTTCTAGAAATACTTGCAGAAATCTTTCTCGTGTTTCTTTATTTTATCTTCGTATTGTGATTTCAGTAATTCATGTAAATTATTACACCCATGCATATCTGTATGGTTGATGTTTAGCATTTCCTTTATTTTCGACTGTACCTACATGGCTAATGGAGATGCAAAATGATGGATGACTACACCATATGATGTAACCTTTGGAAATGTGTGGACCTACCCTTACACATTTGCCTCAAACATGTGGCCTATATCTTTTATATACACCATGTAGATACGTAATAGTATATTAAATAGATTAAAAAACTCTGATGCTATGTAAACAAAGTATCAACTCACATTACTTATTAAAAAATAAAAGAAGCAAAATGTAGACACCAAACACATCTTACCTGGTGAGCTACATTTAGGGTGATGTGAAAGTTTTGTAAATAAAACATTTTTTTTTGTTGTATTAACACTTTAAAATTACTTAAATAAATGAAAATATTATTTTTCCCAACAGCAGAGCAGACACTGCCCTGAGGTCTAACACGGGTTAATGATCTGCCAGGGAGAAGACGCCAATGTCAACAGCTGCTGTGCCACACCGTGATGACATCACTCGGCATGTATGCCTGTGCTAGTACAGGATTAGTTTGCTTGTGTCACCATGCTTGTGGCACACTTCTTTAATTACTCATCTTCAGATACAATCCAGTCTCTCTGTTACTGTTGAACTCCAGATTAAGGCCTTTAAAACAGCATCCTACTTTTGTTAAGGTTCTAATATGCATTTTGTGCCACAGAAAGAATTGTTCCACTATTTCAGACCTTTCATTAACCACAATTAAGTATATGCCAACCAGCAAACGTCATGTATCCTGTTTATAATAATGCTGCAACGTCACACTTTCACTCCCCACAAGATGATAAACAAGTCAGCTGAAGTGACACAGCAACTTCTTCTTTCACACTGATCCACTACCACCCCTATCCTCATCACTAGAAACATCACATGATACAGAACAAAAACACAGTGTATTCAGAGGCAGCATCTGAAGGTCTGTCCGATTTTTTTCTATATAATATAACTACGCACTATTTGTGGTTTTGATCATGTATTTTTATCCAACTGCTTTGCTTTTGTTTTCTTTTCTTGCCTCGGGTGGCTACAAGGAACTCGGGGGACCTGCTTGGCTCATCTGCCAAGAGGAATCTCCTGAGAGCAGGCAGGGCAGGTTTATGGAAACCTTTTCAAATCTAATAAAACAATTTGGCTCTCATACAAAATACACATATAAAGCCATTAAGTAAATGTGTAACTGCTCTATGTTTTAATAAAAAGTATATACGTTTTAAAAAATAACTAAGTTTTAATATGAGTTCCCAAATAAAATGGCACAAAATTAGTTTATTTTTACAAAGTTTATTTTTTACAGTGATGTTACTGTTGTTACTATATTTTTTATATCAGTGTCATTCAAAAGATTTGTTATAGTCAATAATAGGCAAAATTACAAAAAGTGTACTGTCCTAATACTTATGGACCTGACTGTATAGGATTAATATGGGTGGAGAAATCGAATTGGTGATTGTCTAACTTAGTGCAACTTCTAGGTTTTATTTATCAAAAAATAACATTTATACAAAAAAAAATGTGTTAAATGTATAATTTGTTTATTGAAATGTGTACTTTAAAGCCACTTTATTTTAGTACACATTTTAGGACCAAGTTTCTAGAGTTCACCCCTAGGTAAAAGCAGGGATTATCGATGAGGCTGAATGTAGAAACGTGTTGACTAAACGTGCAATTCTCTATTAATAGAGTATGTAGAGTGTGTGTGCGCTAATGGTGAGCGGAACTGCCTCCATGCTAAAAGTAGGAGCGGTAAAAGTGATGTGTGAGATAAGGCTGGAGGAATTCCTGCTTTCGCCCCGGGGGCAGACAGACAGTCAGAGCTTTAGATCGGCCTGTCTGACTGAGTGAGTGAGTGAGTGAGACTGGGCCGGAGAGGCAGGCTGCAGTCCGCCGCTGGCTCCGGTTTTACAGGTGAACAGTATTAGAGTACAGGGGCGGAGGAGGGGAGCAGCGCGGCGGTGTTATCAGTGTGTTAACAGCACGCAGGCGCTGTCGGTCGGCTCCCTCGGCGCGGACTGGGAGCTTAGTCACTCCGCGGGAGAAGAGACTAACCGAGGAGCTCCTGGAGCCGCTCGCCCGGGCAGTGCTGGAAGTGGGCAGGTCCTCCGGCGGGGTGTTACTGGGACTGGACGGCTCCCAGTGTGGCTGTGGTTTACAGATACATGTCTGATCTGCGGACTGTAACCCGCTGCCCGCTCTTCCAGCATGTCTCCCGGAGCCGAGAGCAGGCTGGAGTCCCGCCTGAGGAAACTGGAGGCGCTGATCAGAGAACAGCGCTCAGCCCTAAACCTGGAGAGCCTGCTGGTAAGGAAGTGTGAATGGAGCCGAGAGACACTGAACTGAGGATAGTTAGATAGGTTAACCAACGTTACCTATACTATACTGTATATTTAGTTATCTATAATTAACTGCGTGTTAATTAACTATAAACTCGCAACAGACTGCTTTTATACTGTCTAACCAACTAACTTAGTTAACCTAGCTTATTTTAGCACACCTGACCTAGCTAAAGCTAGTTAACAAATTAGTAAACATAGCTAAGCTACCTAACGCTAGTAAACAAATTAGCTTAGCTAACCTAGCTAGCTTAGCTAAAATTAGTCAACGCTGGCTAGATTAGTTAGTTAACCTATACTAATCTTTTTTTCACAACACACTGAATATATTAAAGTAACGTTATATTTGTAATAAACGAAAACAGACAAATATATTCTGGTTAGTAGTGGTACATTTTATAATGTTATGTCCTAAAAGTACAATCTTTTTAACTATTAAACATTTAACGTTAGCTTCAGGCTGTGGCCTAGTTTTACCCTACACAGTTAATACTATGAGTTATATAATCTAGTAGTTATATACAGAGATGTATAATATATAAATGTATAATGTATAAATACATTTATTTTATGTGCTGCACCATTACTCAACAATTAACGTTACATAATTACGTAACAATTATTAAAATGTTAGGATTCATTCCAAACCCATATTGTCACTTAAGCCAGAGCGGTAGATGCTCTGAATTGATCCTTGACTGCTCCTGTTCTGCCTTTAGCACTGAAAACTTTCCACTGCTTTTTTGTAATAACTACACAACACAGTACTGTACTTTTACTGTCACTACTTCAGTTGTACATTTTAAAACAAAATACTTGCAATACGTAAGTACCAAAACATACAAAGCATACAAGTACTTCCAATTAAGTGTGGAGCTTAAAGAACACTTCTACTAAAGTCTCTTTTTTGATAGGTCACTTGTGCTTTTATTCAAGTCTCGGTCTCTAGTGCTTTTGTACATCTCTGCTTATGTACTTGTAGAAGTGCGTGTTTGACACATTAGTAACAAGTTGGCTATGCAAACTTATGTCATTGCATGTTCTCCAGCAACTTTGAGTATATGTCAGTAACGAGATCAGTCAGAATAGAGTATGGCATGTGTACACAAGCACCTGTAGGATCCTGTAATTTGGCATTTACGTTATAGTGTAGGCTAATTATTCTTTTTTTTCATTAGATATTACATTTTGGTTTTGGCTAGTATTTTTGACTATTTGTGGTCATAAACATGACTATGATTTCTTGTCTCTTAGTATTATTCTATACCATTACAGAGGCTAAGTATATCTGGAATTCCACTAATAATTTAGCACGATTAATTAAAAGTGTATTATTGCCTGTTTTGGCTAAGAAGAGTAGTGATTTAAAACGCAATACTAAATTCAACTGCTCTCAACTTTCTGGACATTTAAGCTGGGTTTCAAAAAGCAAAAGGACAAACAAGAAACATCCTCAAACCAGTCTTGCAAGCCTGCGTCTACCACTATGCCTTCAAATATCACAGCTTTCTGGTCAGTTCCCATCTTATGTTACACTTAAACTCTCTGGAAACAGCATTGCACATATGTCGACAAAACATATGCAAAACCACACCAGTAAACAAAACTATAGAACTTGAGGAGTATACAGACAAATCAGCGTAAGTGCCAGGCCGGTGTTTCTGACTCTTATCAGCTTGTTAGATAGGATCTCTATGTGGGGAACACACCCTTCTTCTCAAGAATGTGCCTGCCCCTTGCTGGTCTATTTCCAATCAGTTTGTGTGTGTGCATATGCATCCTAGAGGTGGCATAATACCTCTTTTTTCCCAGTATTTATTGTAATATTTTAATATATTTAATATTTTAACCTAACTTAACTTCTAAAAATAGTAATAAATATTGTAACTTAGCTTAGTTTACAGCATTGTTGATTAATGTATAAATCCTAATTTATGCTTTTGTGTATAGGCTTTAAGCGGTTGTTTGCTACATTAGCCTTGTATATCTTGTTCCATACCAAAGAAACCAAAGCAAATATTGGAGAGCACACACATCTTGACTGACAGACTACATTTTTAGTAAGGGGAAAAGTGTGTAAATTAGATATCTTCACACAACTGGCCCTTTATGTTGCAGCAAACCATCTTTCTTTGTTATTTACCTGCTAAGCATTTAATGGCATGTCTGCTCTCTGGTTTATGGATGCCTTTGTTGCACCATAAGCTGTTTGGAGTAACATGAGGGGGGACTTGTCAAGCAAGCTTTTCTGGAACCTGCAGAATAATCTATTGGCAAATGCTTGGCTCTTCCTATCATGCAGGCAAATTATCAGTAGGTTCCTATTCAAATAGTTAATGTGTTTCTTGGAGTGGTGTTTTACACATTCCTTACAAAACATTAATGTTTTGGTCTAGTGAACAGTCTTAGGTGAACTGAAAGTGAGTTTTTTTTACTTTTGTGACAAACACAACAATGGCAGCAGTGTTAGGTTAGAAGTGTGTGATGAGTAAAACAAACACATTACTATATAATAACAGACCTTTTAATGTACTAAATACACACACACATACAGACAAACAAACACAGATGTCAGTCTTGGATGGTCACTCTTGAGTGTTTGCATCACTTGCATGCTTATGCGCTTAATGAAAAATAATAGCTGTCTGCAATTAAGTGCTGCTGAGTTATTGTGTGATTTATTTTGGGTGCATGTGCGTCACAAAATGTGCAGAGCTCAGGACAAGGAAAGAAACTAACTTCCTGATATCTAATTTACATTGGACTTACATAAAGGCTGATTCAACTCTTATTCCTGTATATAGTAATGTTATACATAATAGCCCCTTAATACTCTGGGTGTGATGAGACACTAATCTCACGAGACGAGAAGAGACACGATATTGGGTTCACGAAAACGAGACGAGACTAGATTTAAAAATAAAATTTTAAAGAAAATGTCAAAAATGAAAAATGGCTTAAAAACTAGTTTTATTGAACAAAATCATATAACACACAATTAACATACTGGTTTCTCTCACACTTTGATTTTATAAGAAATAGAAATAAGAATAAAAAATAAAAATAAAGTTCTTATATAGTGCAAACAATAAGTGCAAACCACAACCAGTCATATTAAGACTATGGTTTGTGTTTTTTTGTCTCCTAAATCTCTTGTAATTTAACTATGCATAACCATAATCAGTCATATTAAGACTATGCTTGAAGTGCAAACAGAGACAGAACATTTTTTTAAATACAGTACAGAGCTAAGGGATTAGTACAACTGCCTATGAAACAGTCACGTGTACGATTTACATATGGTTTGTGTCTTGTTGGTCACTCTGTTACTGTTTATTGTTTCCACTGGAGCCAAAATGCAGCCAGACATGCAACTTAAAAGTAGCAGAAACATTTTCTATGCCAGGAGTATTTCATTAGAATTCAGTGGTCCAGTTCTCGTTTTTCCGCCCGTTTTCCGGCTCCCTATCTCCTTATAAAGGCGTTTTTTCACGGCCGCGACCCTGACAACACGGGTTCAGTCCCGCGTGAGGAGCGGTGTGTTTATTTGTTTTTTCCTTACCGCGTCTGCACAGGTCTGAATGACTGAAGAGAGCGTTTGGTGATCTTACCGCACACGTGATTGGTCTGTGATTTACTGCGCCGCAAAGCGTGTATACAATTAAATCCTTCTCAGTAGGTTTGGGTCCGCATTGGACAACGTTGGACGGTCCGCCCATTAGTGACAACTGTTCTATGCAAATACCCGAATTTTCCTCTTCTGCTGAGAGCTGCTCTCACTCCTCAGCCACCCGCTGTACCGCTACTGGGTTGCCAGATCCCTCTTAAAAAGTCCACACTAAACAATTTTTTTCTTCCCGCGAGACAGGTTTAAACTTGATCGTCACTTTTTAATCTGGCCAGAACTCTCGTGCCACGAGATCTCGTCACACCCCTACTTAATACTGATGAATAATTGTGATTATTTAGGCATATTGTTTACCACAATGCTACTTTGTTACATTGGTTACATTGGGGGGTACAGAGAAAACAGGGCAAAATAGATTTCACATTTTTTGTACTTTGAAGTTGTAACTGATTGTGTGCTGCTCAGTCTGATGTGGAGTGTTGACCTTTGTGCTTTACTGTCCACAATATTGGAATAACAGTGACTGTGTAGCAGTTAGACAATACATACTATAGATTTTTATGTTTACAAACATTGTATTTTTTTTTTGAAGGTACAAAATACAACATTTCGAGCAAGAAATATTGGCATGTAAGATATCAATATAGCAAAGTATTGCAACATTTACTTTTGCAATACAGTATTGATAAAAAAAAAAATCATTATTCATTTACATGTAAAGATAGGTGTCAGACTAGGGTTAGTGGGCATAGTTTAAACACTAAACAAACCACACAGTGATGTTTTCCTACACCCCCTTCAGACAGCAGGCAGAATCCACATTATTTAAGCAGGTTAGCTGCAATACTAGTAGCCAACTTCAGCAGGGTTTGAACCGCTATGCTGACAGAGAAAACAGCCCAGCATTGCAAGTTTGGTGAGGGTTAGCCACAATGCTAGCAGCCAGTCTGAGTAGGGTGAGAGCCTAGGATGCTAACGGACAGATCAGCTGGGCTTGGTAAGGTTAAAGGAGACAAATAGGAGGACTGAGGCATGGCTGAATACAAAGCATTTTTTTTTATCTGATATGCTTTTAACATCTAGAGGAAAATGCATAATATTTTTTGTTTCTATGATTTTAGGAGTGATGCGTGTAAAGAAGCTTTGCTGTGGTTTGACTGTCAAAATGCTGTATGAGCTAAAACACTTTTTAAGTGTTGTATATTGTGCCTACTTTTTACATCATACTGCGTCTAACTTTACAGTTGATTACAGTAATCTACAGACTCTGGAGGGAAACTGACATAAAAGACAGTATTTCACTGATGCCTTCAATTACACAGTCTTAAGGTGTGAACAGGTATTTTTACCCCAGGTAATGTAAACCAAATCTAACTGGGTATTTCAGTACTCCACCAAGCTACAGGTGCATCTAAAAAATTAGAATATTAGTAAAAAGTTACTTTATTTCAGTAATTCAGTTCAAAATGTGAAACGTATATGGGTGTATTACAAACAGAGTTATGTATTTTTAGCATTTATTTCTTTTGAAATGCGAAGCTTCTAGAGGTCTAGTGTGAAGTTTCACCAATCAGTGATGGTTTGGAGAGCCAAGTCATCTGGTTTTGGTCCACTGTCCAAAGTCAGTACAGTGTTTTCCCGAAAAATCTTACAGCACTTCATGCTTTCTTCTGCTGACAATGTTTATGGAGATGTGGATTTCATTGTTCAGCAGGACTTGGCACACTGCCCACACTGTCAAAAGTACCAATTTGTCTTATATAATAATCATAATTACTGAGAAACTGATTTTTGGGCTTTCATTGGCTGCAAGCCATAATCAACAATACAATAAATAAACGCTTAAAATAGATTACTATGTGCATAATACATTTATATAATATGAGTTTTACATTTTGAACTGCATTACTGAAATTTAACTGAATTACTAAAAGTAACATTTCAATTCTAACAATATTTTATTATAATTATTTTAGATGCACCTGTATAATGAGAAGCATACTGAACAGAAGGAGAAATTATAGAACAGTAGTTAGTTCTCCCAGAAGGGAATGTCCATCGCAAAATCACAAATGTCTTCAAGAGAAAGCTATAAATTTACCCTGGAACTGACAAAGAACCAAGTACATCTAAAGAATGGCATTCCTCCCTTTAATTAGCTGAGCTAAAACAAACCAAAAAAAAAACTTAAAAAAATGTATAAGCTGGCAAGTTTGCCAAGAAACTTCATAAATTCTGCAGGTGATAACCTTTCTCTGCTTTTTGAAGTACTAACTTTGAAGCATGTGGTTGGTAGAGTTGTGCTTTTTAAATATGTTGCTGCATCAGGACCTGGACTAGAAATTCTGCTCAGAACTTTGAAATATGTTTTAGTTAACTCTGCAAGATTATTTTAGGCCATCTATTCTGATCTACGGCTGCACTAGAGTTTGGTCATGAATGAAGACACTGATTCAAACTAGCTCAAATCTTTTTCACCGCAATGGTTAGCTATACAAAACCATATGTCCTGACCTAAACCCTATTGAAAGATTTTTGCAGAAACTGAAATGTGAAGTTCACGCTTGGCAGGCCTGCTAATCTGCAAGGCTAAGGCAGTTCCTCCACAGCATTGTCACACAATAAGCAGCAACTGCAAAAGGTGTTTGGTTGCAGTTAGTGATGGTAATATGGTGTAACCAGCTATTGAATGGAAGAAAGTAATGACTTTTACCCACAGGGAGGTTTCGCATGTAATGTCTTTTCTTAAGAAAATGTTAAATTCTGGAACTTAGACAGGGGAGATGCACATTCCCATTTCCTGCAGGCAAGTAACAGTATTAGACGTTATTCTCACGTAAAATGTTTGTCAACTGATGCCATGACTAACATTCAATCTAAACTTAACGTCAGCAGAGGCAATTTTTGCAGCAGAATTTACCATTGGTTTGAATAGATCAGTTACATTAAAAATAAATAATAATTGCTTCAATTCAAACTCTGTATATCCGAGAGAAAGAGAGAGAAAGATTTGGGGTTTTAGTCTGGGTGGTGATTGTAGACCTGAGCATTCCACACCCACCTCTTTACCTCTTTTTCTTGTTTCCGAGGGAAAGACCATTCAGGAAGCTGAAGTCACATCCTCGAATTGAGTAGCGAGAGATAACCAATTCAGGCATTTTGAACACAGGCTGCTTCCTGTCTCTGTGTGTATATGCATGTGAGTGCATGCCCGCTGTGCTCCAGCTCATTTGCAGAGGCAATGTTAATGACGCAGGAGTGTGTGTATCTTTTATGGAAGAGGTGAAATGAGTCTCACATGGAGGGAAGCCATACAAATCTAGGGATCTGTGGGGTAAACATGTTAACTGCATACCACTATACCCAGTGAGAGGAACCCTGCATGTTACAGTGTAAAGGCCGGGGAGTATTAGAGATGTCAAATAATAGCCCAAACCATTTTACAAAAAGTATGTATGTATTACTCTTGAACTTTTGTACACCCATGGTGTGGACGGTGTTGTGTGTGAAAGAGAAACAGATGGGGATGTTTAGGTTATTGGGGGGTTGTGCAACAGGGGAGGTCTCCTTTGTACATATTTTTAGCTCTGACTTTACAGCCCTGTGGAGGATCACCAGTGTGACAGGAGGCTGGTGGAGACTAAAGCTATAGAAGACGTTCTAGAAACATCCAGAGCTGTCATTTAGAAAAAGCTCAGTTAGATGTGACATGTGCTCTTAGGAAGGTCCTTCTCCAGAGGTCATGAAAACTGCAAGATAACACAGTCCCAAGACCTGTTTTGTAGAACCTGACACTGTTTACTTTAGGCATAGGGAAATATTTTGCAATACTGTATTGGTTTTCAAAACAGCAGTACTGATTTTTGGTTTTTAATTTACATGTAAAGATTGTCAGATAGTGTTGTCTCCCACTAGGCAGCAGTGTTGCACTCTGTTGTTAGATCACACTCTTGCATAAAATGTTAACTTTTCTTTTACTCAGATTTTATAAATATGATGTGTTTGTTAAAGATCTCATTTTATCTTTTTTTTAATTCATTTTAAAATGTCTAGTTGTGGTCTCGTATGAATGAATGCCTGAAAGCATTTGTTTGTTAAAAAAATCTGGTATAACGCTGCTTTAGTCTGGTGAATGAGTAGGGGGGTGAGACGGACAACAGTTAGAAAAGTTTTAAAATAAAGAATTTTTACACTATTAATATGTTACTTTACAACATGTGTAATGCCCTGCTAAGCTACTGACCTAGTCCTAGTCTCTGTAAAATGCAAAATCCACCGGAGATCCTATGTAAACACTCAGAAGTGGGTAATCCAGGTCCAGAAAGTAAAAATTCACCCCAGAGTTTTGTTGGCTGAGCCACAGCAGAGCTGCCCAAGCAGTTGGAACAAAACTCTGAGGTGGATTTTTACTTTTAACTAGTGTATACAGAACTGTTTTAAACACACACAAATAGCTATCTCAGTTGTACTTCTCTGGTGGCATTCCATAGACAAATTCTAACAATTTGTTCCTTAGCTCTGAATAACCTTTAATACTATCATAGTTTCCCTAAACTTTTATTTAAACTATCGCCATATATCTCCTCACTTACACTATCGCAGTTGATCATGATACATTGACCTACAAGCCATAGCTATTTTTGGCAGCAATGACATTAGCAGTATGGCGTACACTGTTAGAAACTACAGTACTGAGCAAGAGTCCGAGACAACTCTCAGTTTATTCCATTAAAAACAGCCTTATCATCTGTACAATTACCTTGTAGATCACAAAAACTGCACATGTTCATACTGAGGAAAGTAAAAGAGACCAACATTAGATCAAGTCAAGATGCTGGTGTTTTATTAACAGTGGACTAACCATTACTGTTGAGACCAGACCTCAATATCCCTGAATGTGTTTGGAATGGTGAGAAACAGAAGGGCATTTCCACACCTGAAAGCATGGTCCAAGGTTGTAACATTGTTACTTTTGAAACATTTTGTCCTTTTGGTTTTATACTGCACTTTAATGAGCACATTAAAGAACTTTGCTGCCCTGTCATCGTTACATACTTGGGCTGTATCTTCTTATTCTTATATATTCCAATGTTGATTCCTGTATCAACTGTAACTGAAGATTAGTACATGTAGATATTTTTTTTTCTGATGTCGAAAAAGATTTAAATTGATTAAATGGCGGTGTAGTCTGCCGACCTCAGTTTGATGTGTAAGTAAGTTGTGGAGCAGATCTCTTACACCCTAAGGGTGCTGAAGAAATTCTTTAGCGCAGATGCCTCTACCTAATGGTTTAAATCTTTGCTCTCTCTTTGTGCAGGATTCCGTGAACGCCTTGGCCCTTGACCTGAATCACCCTGCACTTCGGAAGAACAAGAACATTGATGCCTTCTTAAGCAGATGTAAGTCCCCTATAACAGAGAATATACATGTATTCCAACGCAAGCTTAAGAAGGACAAAAAACAAGCTATGTTAAGTTTATTAAACTTGCCTTAGACTTTAGAACTCACTCTGCAAAATTATTTCCAAAACCCAACTGTGACCTTTACATTGAAGCACATTCATACCTTACTAACTCCTGCTACGAAGTGCAGTAATCCGGTGAGGCTGGTGTACGTGCAGCATCTTTTGTGTGGACAACACCCATTAACAATCTGCAGACATTTTGCATTCTTTTCTAATAGTCTTTTCAAAATGTTCATCTAGTGTTTAATTTCCACTGTTACTATTCAGTTACGTAAAAAATCAGTAATTCAGCCTGTCTATTTTGTCTGCTTTGTTTCTGCCTTAAAAATGATTTTGTCTGTAAATGTCCCTTTACTGAAGCAACTTCTGTTGAAATTTCCCCTTAATAATCCATAAAAAGTGGTGGTGTAAAGTCTCTTTGTGAATAGATGTGTGAATTAGTGGGCTTGAGAGATATGTATGATTTCTTGTACAGATGAAAAGGCCGTTAGCCGTCTGAGGGAGCTGCAAGCAAGGTTGGATGATTTTGACCGAATAAAGCTGATTGGCAGAGGAGCATATGGGGCAGTGCAGCTGGTAAGTTGTAAGAGAGAGAGAGAGAGAGAGAGAGCGCAGCAAAAAAAACTGTCAATCTTTTCTCAGGCATTGGCTTTTTGTTTTGCTGCATCAATGCCTGAAAGACCTTTGCATGTTTGTACACGCCTAAAGAGAGCACAGCCCAGACAGGAGTGTGTGAGTTGGACTCTCTCAAGATCTCTGTGATCTCTGTGAAGCGCCAGGTTATAATTGAGGCTTTGCTTGGTGTGTGTGAATGTGTGTGTGTGTGTGTGTGTGTATTGCTGTCTTTGTCCTTACAATCATAGTGGTATGTCATCATTTGTTAGTGTGTGAGGGTATTTTGGTTATTTTGATCAAATTTGAATGCTTTCTTTTTAATAAAAATTGGCACTTTAATATACATTTACAGTTATTTTTAGGTGTAGTGTTAATAAACCACAACTATTATTATGTTTACAAAAACATCAAAACCAACTGCTTGTGTGTGTGTCCTTTTTCCAGGACATCACATTATACATTCTGTGTTCATAAGTTTTAGTGTTCGGCTACTTTTAAACCCAAATTAGAATACTGCAGCTTAGAGACAGCTTTTACATATGTGGACTGTTATGAAAATGTGAAGTCTGTTTGTGTGTAGGTGTTAACACATACATACATACATCCTTGTTATGTTCATAGTATGAATCCTGCGCAACACGCTGGCCCTTCTTATCAAAATTTGATGCACTCCGTTTCCACAGAATATTTTATTATTCCTCAGTTTTGAGAGGTAAATGTGCTTTGTATTGGCATACCCACTGATATAAACAAATGCTGACACTATTAAAATTTTGTTTAAAGAATTATTACATTCATCTTTCGCTTTATATCATTAACAAAGTACTAAACCACCGAAAATAGCTTACACAGGCGCCTTGAACTTTGCTCATATACTGCAGTTGCTCAATTCATGCCATGGACAGTGATCACACTACACAATCCTGTAATTTGTTTTTAAATAAAGCATTTTATTTAGTGCTTGTTTTTGTGTAACATTAAAAAATAACCTCATATTTGTACCATACTAACAAAATCAACAATGTCCTCTAATTTTTTACTCAAAACTCTCTACGTTAATTTACCCTAAATTTAATTTCTGTATCCTGCTGCAGGCATACATAATGCCAAAAATGATGGTTCCATGGTACACAACCATGTACAAAAAGTTTTTCCAACACTTAAGATTCCTTTTAACCAACCAAAGACCTATTTGAGTCCAAGTTGTTTTTGCGTGGTCACAGTTTCATTGCTTTTATTAAAGAACCCTTGAAGAACCTGGCTGAGCGTGAATGCGGTTTGTTACATGAAGCATAGTCTGAATTCAGCTTAAGACACCTGACTGACCAGAAATCTGCTATGAATATTGGATATTAAATAATGTCATTGATCTATTTTGTCCATTATTTACACCAAAAGTTTTAGTTCTTCCTGCTATTATCATAAACACTGTAATTGCTCCTAGTTTGGAGCTTCCTGCTTAAAGGCATGTTACACAAACATGTGTAGGTGGCCTACTAAAGGAACATGCTTTTGCTCTTCATTGGTGAAAGTATAAACAAATGCTGACACTATAAAAAAATTGTTAAAATAATTGTTACATTCATCTTTCGCTTTATATCATTAACGAAGTACTAAACCACCGAAAATAGCTTACACAGGTGCCTTGAACTTTGCTCATATACTGCAGTAATTCATGCCAGGGACAGTGATCACACTACACAATCCTGTAATTTGTTATTTTATTTAGTGCTTGTTTTTGTGTAACATTAAAAAATAATTGGAGGTACCTTTACCTCATATTTGTACCATTTGTACCATACATGCTGTTGCTCTTCATTGGTGAAAGTATGAGCTTTTTGATAGTTGCCACATGTAAAAAAGAAAAAAAAAACAGGCTGCCTTAGATGTGGAAATGCTAAAAGTGTTAAATAGTTAATCCTGCTTTTGATAAAGCAACTGTCTCTATAGTCCAGGGAAGGCTTTCTATTCGAGCATTAATGTGGGGAATTAATTGCATTAAGTACTGTAGTGAGGTCAGGATGTTGGATGGTAACCTCTCTACCTCATCCACAACTCTCCAAATCGTCCCAGAAATAAAGGATGGAGCATTATCATTCCACTGCTCCACAGCTCATTAGGTTTATTTTTTATCTGCTCTTGAGAGCTTCAGTTCTATTCTATTGACAATTCTTCTCTACAGGGACTAGTGTGAGTGCTTGGACATGTCGGTCAGCAATAGGTGCAACTTAAAGTAGCTGAATGCATTTATTAGAAGGGATGTCCACGAACATATGGACATGTAGTGTGTGTGGATATGAAAGTCAACTTGGAATGCTATTTAGTATGTCATTCTTCTGGTTTATCATTCAGGTCTATTATACATTTGATTATATAAATCTTGTGTCTTTAACCTAATAATGGGATTTATACTTTTGCTGCAGCTTTCAGTGTAAGAAGCAACATTAGAACATTGTGTTTAACATTGTGTGTGTTTGTAGGTGCGTCACAAGGTCTCTAAGCAAGTCTATGCTATGAAGCAGCTGAGTAAGTTTGAGATGATCAAGCGCTCAGATTCTGCTTTCTTTTGGGAGGAGCGTGACATCATGGCCTTCTCCAACAGCCCCTGGATTGTACAGGTAAAATTTAAATACACCCACATGCGCAAACTTCACACACACACACAAACTTTGTTTGTTATGGGTATGAAAGAAAATACCCACCTTTTCACAATTCCCACAATACCATGCAAATGCAAACTTTACTGACACCAGACTGTAACTGTTTGGATGAACTGCGACACCCTTAAAATGTGGTAGTACATGGTGTGTTAAAACAATAGCATGAAATATTTCATTCTTTCTTTTGATGGTCTCTTATAGCATTGTTGAAAAACTTTCAGTGTTACCTGTGTTATGTTTTTATTTTAGGTTTTAGGTTGACAGATTTACATTTAAGAACGAGATTGAGGTTAGTGAGTGTTGCATTTAGGAAACATTTGTTCTCTGATCTCTTACAGTACAGTTCTTTTCTCTCTGCAGCTATGCTGTGCTTTCCAAGATGAGCGGCACCTGTACCTGGTGATGGAGTTCATGCCAGGAGGAGACCTAGTTACTCTGACAATGAACTACGACATGCCAGAAAAGTGGGCTCGATTCTACACGGCAGAGGTGGTGATGGCGCTGGATGCCATCCACTCCCTGGGCTTCATTCACAGAGACATCAAACCCGACAACATGCTTCTCGACCGCACCGGCCATCTTAAACTTGCAGACTTTGGCACCTGCATGAAGATGGACAAGGTGTGTGTGTGTGTGTGTGTGTGTTTGTGTGTTTGTGTGTGTGTGTGTGTGTGTGTGTGTGTATCTGTATCTGTGCCACAAAATATTTGTTTTTATTTGTCTTTATTATGAGCAACA
This sequence comes from Astyanax mexicanus, assembly GCF_023375975.1. Classification (NCBI taxonomy): domain Eukaryota; kingdom Metazoa; phylum Chordata; class Actinopteri; order Characiformes; family Acestrorhamphidae; genus Astyanax; species Astyanax mexicanus. The sequence goes on from NC_064408.1 coordinate 51,711,775, forward strand.
TTTCTCATTGTGGGATTATTTCATGCTTAATATGTACCAAATGCCTTCTCCAGAATCTGCCAGTAACTCCTGGCATGACTAAACTAGAAAATAAGTCTGTTCATTCAGATTCAGGTAATTCCAGTATGTTTTCTTACTTGTCCCTTTATATACACAGTTTCTACTACGGCTTGTACTAAAATTGTATGTATAAAACATGAAATTATTAAACATATTAGGAGTTCTAGCTACAGTCAGCAAAATCCGTATTTCGTATTTTAGTTGATTTTATAAGTTTTCCCCCTTACAAAGACATGAACTGTCTATAATTTTATGATGGTTTATTTTGACAGGGTAATAAAAAATAATTTCAGAAATAAACACGAAATAAATATTATAAATTAATAAATTATATAATTCAGTAAAATATGTATTTGATCCTCAAGCAAAATGTTACTTATTACTTGAAGAAACACCTTGAGAGTTCAGACCTTTCTTATAGTTAGTCACCAGGTTTATGCACATTTTAGGGATTTTGTCCCACTCTTCTTCACAAAAAATCAATGTAAATCTTAAAGATTTTTAGGATGACACTTAGCTGCTGAGCTCTCTCCACAGATTTTCTATGCAATCAATGACTGTTATTGGTGTCTGTTATTCAGAGTAAGATTGCTTACTTAAAGGGACAGGACTAATTTATGTGCCTGTAACTGGTCTATGGGGGTGAGAATTCTTGCTGGTTTGTAGGGGATTAAATATTATTAAACGTCATCAAATTAATTCTTAACTTTTATTTACTGTTTTTTTTCTGTAATTTTGTTGGCCTTCTGTCTCTCTACCTACCATAGACCATAAAACCTACCATAACAATTATGGACTGTTTATATGTCTTTGTACAGGAGTAGATTTACAAAATCAACAGGGGATCAAATAATTATTTTATATTTATAGTGGTTTAAAATATTTTAACAATTGTTTTTTGTCTCCATACATCTGAACTAGAATTTAAACATTTTCATTTTCAAACTTCAGAACAGTTCCAATCTACTCAATAATAATTGAAAACTACTGAACAGTAGTTCTAAAGTTTTTACATAATGATTCAACACTTCTAAGTAATTCCAATTATTTGTACCATAATTTTTTTTCCACCAAATTACAAACAACCAAACAGTTGGACAGTAGTGTGTAAAAAGCAATAAATTCTGCCATCTTGTGGAGAATAACTTAACTGCACAAATTGCAAAAAATGGTATGTCTGTTTCTGATTCAGTGTATTCATTTACTATATCTAAGTATTCTGTTTTGTGTATTGTGTGTGTGGGTACCCGCAGACTGGCATGGTCCGATGTGACACAGCTGTAGGGACTCCTGACTACATTTCACCAGAGGTGCTGATGTCACAGGGTGGGACGGGTTACTATGGACGTGAATGTGATTGGTGGTCTGTGGGAGTCTTCCTCTATGAACTACTGGTTGGTAAGTCTCTCTTCTCTTCTCTTCTCTTCTCTTCTCTTCACTTTTTCCTTTCTCTCATCTTTTGTTTTTTCCTTTTTCTCTTATCTTTTGTTTTTTCTCTCTTCTCTATTCTCTTTTATATTCTTTTCTCTTTTCTTACCCTTTTACTTTTCTTTTTTTTCTTGTTCTGACCTCTTCTTATTCTTCTAATTCATTCTTCCTCTTCTCTCCTCTCCTCCTCTCTCCTTGTTTTTCTTTTCTTTTCAATATTGTTGGTTTTGATAGTTTTGGATAGTCTTTCCACTGAAATGCAATACTCAGTTTTTTAGTCAGTGGTGCCAATGGTAAAAAAAAAAAATATATATATATACATATATATATAATCATTATCATCATTGTCATTACCACTGTAACGTGATTTGTCATTATTATTATTAACCCTGTGTTAACCCTTTCCCAAGGTGACACTCCATTCTATGCAGAGTCACTAGTGGGCACTTATGGAAAGATCATGGACCACAAAAACAGTCTGACATTTCCTGATGATGTGGAAATGTCAAAAGAAGCAAAAAGCCTGATCTGTGCCTTTCTGACTGACAGGTGAGAATGATACACAAAGAAAGGTCAAGAGAGAGTGATTGCTCAAGGGTACACAGAGAGAACGATGGAGAAAGTTATGCTGTTAGACCAGTGTAGTTTAATAGTGGTCTTGGAGTAATTAAATAAATAATAGTTCTATTAGTTATTTTTGATATTTGTCCATTTTTTGCTTTTTTTTTGTTTTTTTTGGCACTACTATAACAATATATATACAGTACTGTGCAAAAGTTTTAGGCACCAAAGCAAATTACACTAATCCATTTATGTCAGCAATAGTCTTTATCTCAGTGTTTTTACCTGAAAAAGCCACATCACATATTATTTTAACATATGCAAATATAGACATACATACAGTAAATCGCAACAATTTATTAGGAGATGTTTTAAGGAAAACAGGGCTGTAAAAGCTCAGCTTTTTGTAAAATTGCTGTTTGTATTTATTGTAGTGCTGGTGTTTTACTGAGCTAATAAACACTTCACAGATAAGAAGCTCTTTCTTTACTGAAATTCCCACAGGTGCCTAAAACATTTGCACATTTGCCTAGCTCACTTTATATCAATTCCTCATTCTGTTTACCCACATGCTTATTAAGCTCACTCACTCTTAAGTTTCTTCATTATTTCATTCACTCTTCTTTAGCTTAGTCATTTGTGTTCTGTTTCTCCTTCTTTTTTTTCTTTTCTGCTTGCTTGTCAAGCTCACTTTCATCGAGTTGCTCCTTTTTTACTTACTTTCTCCTCTAGCACATGCTCATTCTTTTTACTCACTCATTTAGATTGCTCACTCACATTTAATTTCTCTTTCTACTTATTGCTCACACCTGTCTAGTTCATTCTTCTTTTAGTCACTCCTCTAGTTTACTCACTCAAATTCAGTTTCTTATTCTTTTCACTTATGTGCTTCATCTTACTTATGCACCTCTTTAACAATTTCACTCTTGATTAAATCCTCCTTCTTTTCACTTCCTCACTTTTCAAGCTCCCTCACTCTTGTTCAGTTATTATTTCTTTTTATTTATTTTCTCCTCAAGCTAACTTAATAGTTTTAAGATTTTTTTATCTTTTATAACTCACTTGGTATCTTAGCTCACCTATCATTCTCCATCAGTTTCTCCTCCTTTTACTTACTCATTCCTCTATCTTAATCACCCTTGTTCAGTTCCTTTTAACTTGCTGCCTCCACTAATTGTACTTACTTGCTCCTGAGGTCAACTCTCATTCAATTCCTTAACTTTGGCAGCACAATTTAAGAGCAGTGTTTGGCCTGACACAGACACAAACACACGCACAATCCTTACTCCAGTTTTAGGCTCTGCTGGTATGTCCCACACGTGGCAGCGTAGAGTCTGCTGCACTGCTCATGCTTGAGGGAGTAAATATGGGAGGGGAGGGGTGTGTGTGTGTGTGCTGGGGATCTTGAGTTTTGTGGCTGCTCTTCTTCATTGCATTGCTTCTCTCTCCCACACACAGATACACTTTATATCAGCAGCACACAGTTACTGAATGGACTACTTAGAAGTGAAGTAGTGTAGTTAAGTTGTGCTCTGCAGCTGTGTGTGTGTGTGTGTGTGTGTGTGTGTGTGTGTGTGTGTTAATCAGTATTTTGGTATGTTCAGGGAGGTGAGGCTGGGCCGGACAGGAGTGGAGGAAATCAAATGTCATCCCTTTTTCAAAAACGACCAGTGGACCTTCGACACCATACGAGACAGTAAGCATCCTCTGTGTGTGTTTTTGTGTTTGTGTGTGTGTGTGTGTGTGTGTGTGTGTGTGTGTTTGTGTGTGAAAATACAAATAACAGAATATGGTGCAGCAATTTTATTTGATACAGATCTACATAATTTACTTGTGAATGACACATACACACATAAAATCATGACACAAAACATACCTGTTACATATTACAGTAAAGACCAAGTTACAAATGAGTTTTATAGTAGATTCTGAATAATTAGTTGATAGTATTTAGTAGAGATGGTTTCCCAAAATGTGATTAAGCACGGCCTTTTCATTTGAAAGAAAAATATAGTCTACAACCAGGCTTAATCCTTGTCTGTAAAACTTAGATTATTTACAGAATATGTATTCGAATTGTTAGTAGAATTATTATATACTGAATTCATTAGCAGATACTGCTTAATTAGTTATTATTGAATAAATAGTAGTTACTGATTAATCAGTATATATTGAATAGTAGGTTATAGGTCATAGTATCAATGTTTGTTATTAGACCTGTATTCAAATTATGTAAACGGATGCATTTCTGTTTACAGTGTTTGCCTTTTCTGCTCTTATCTAGGTTGACTTATAATTGAACTATAAATTTCACACATGAAGGAGTGTAGTTTTGGAATTATTGTCAAGGACTCTTATTGGAATAATGTGGATTTGAACTGTATGTTGTGGACGCCGCTGTTGATACTCACGATTCTAAACTATTCTCTGTATCATGATCCAAAAACATCCAAAAGACAAGTTATGCATTTTATTTAAAAACAACAAACAGCAACAATAGTTGCTGCCAAATGTCTGTTAACTGAAATACAGAGTAATCTTGCCTACATAGCAGCATAATAATAACAATAATAATAATAATAATAATAATAATAATAATAATAATAATAATAATAATAATAATAATAATAATAATTGTTTTTTATAGGTTTTAATAACAAGTTCCTTAGAACAAAATCTGTTAACTAGTGTAACAAATTGAAATGTTTTTCTTCTTTAGTAAAGTTTTGGTTTAACAGTTACTGTGGAATGTAATGTACACGTATCAAGTGTATCACTGGCTGGTTTGTAATTTAGAGAAAATGCAGTTATTGTTTGCCTTCAAAGAATAAACAGTTTAAAAATGATTAGAAATTACAATATCATATGCAAAAATACATTTATTGCTTTAAATAATAACAGTATGAATTCATTATGAACAAATTAATTTAACCACCAGGATGTTAGTTAGTTCTAGAACGTTTTTAAAAAAGTTTTATTTCTATTTCTATTATAGTACGTGTTTATATATCGAAATGTTAAATGTGTAACTATTTAATTTATACCTGTATTTACTAAATTGTTTCCTTTCGTTTTGAGCCAGTGAGAATGCATCTATATGAAGTGGGCAGTGTAAAGTAAAGTGAAAAATACATATAATGAAAAAAAACAGATAATACATTAAGTGTCGTTCTCCTTTGTACTGATTTTATTATTTCCATAGTTGTTACAAATAGATATACTGCAAGAATGAAAACTTTCATATGGTTTCTAGTGTGATTTAGAATGTGAGGCACACATTTTGTATGGCATTTATCTACACTGTTGTGTTGTGTACATTTTTGGATACGGGTGGAACCCAGCTCGTGGCCAATGCAGAGCTACTAATGAGAGGACTGATTCAAAACCACCAGCAGGCTCCAGGCTGCCTCTCCTGCTTTCGCTCTCCCTCCCTGGAAGCAGTTCCCTGGGAGCTTGCTAGAAAATTGCTCTGAGGGTTCTACCGTGCCTCCCAGTCCTTAGCCTGTTTCCCTCTGCAGGAGCTGTTTTTAGTCACTTTCAGCCAGAATGGGTTCTTATTAAAGAGCAGAGACCCAGTACAGCACAGTTGCCAGATTCCATAAGACCAGAGAACACTAACCCAGCAAATACTAGCAGATCTGCACAGGGTTGGTGCACCATACCATTCATACTGCTCTGAAACGTTTACTCCCTGTTTACATCATTGTAGAAAAAAGTGAATTTAATATGGGACACACTCATGAATAGTCAGGGATTTTAGGTGTTTCTATATTATTCTCTGATATTCACTCAAATTTACTTATGTTTTTTGCTGTTAAGTAGTGTTCTCTTTCCATTGATATGTTTGAGAATGTTCTCCCAATCCACACTTTCCACACTTTTCACAGTTAGAAAAACTGGTTTTCATCATAAAATTGGGTTTCATTTAGTTGCCTTAATTTGGAACTTTTTTGGGGGCTGGGGGAATGAGAAAAAAAACGCAGTTGTTGTTAGTTGTTTACCCCATTTACTGTATTTTTCTGTATAACGTTCTACATATAGTTGCAGAAGTTAGTATGTCAAGTTAGGATTATTAGTGAGGTGCAGTTAACTAATAAAACAAAAACACCTCAACATGTGTTTTCTCCTAAATAATTTCTCTCACATTAATTAGCTGTCCAAGTGTTCAAAAAAGATATAAGAAAAGACTAAAACAACAGATAACACTGATTCTTTGTTTTGCTGCTTTGCGATATCAAACAAGACATAATGCAATACACAATGCAAGTCATTGCACAGACAACAAATGCTAATTTCTTAAGAACATCCATTTAAAAAAAGAAATGACATGACAAAACATCATTTTGTAGAGCAGACAGCTTTATTGCAGGTTCCTACTGGTTACAAATTATAGGACAACAAATAGTGTAGTGTATTAGTGACTAAAATGTTGTTTATTTTAAACTTGGCATTAGTGGTGTGTAAAATCTTTCCTCTCCTTCCTTGTTAGTTTTAAACATTTTACAGTAGCCTTGGCTAAGATTGAGCCCCAATGGTTAAAAAAGAAAAAACCTGACAGACTGAAGACATGTTTTCTGTTGCAACACGCAACAGAATTTCACAGCGTGTTTGCATCCATGCGTGAGGTCAGACGAAATGCACGTAACAGCCCAGAGCCCCTCCCTTTCTGAATCTGGCCCAAATCCGCCATTTAAGGTAAACCACACACTACTTGAAATGATGACCCAGATGTGGGCTAGATGCAGTTGCCAGAAATATTCATCTACAGCTAGATGTGATACTGGTGGTTACGTGTTGGATCAGTTTGGTTTAAAGGTGGATGGGAGTCTGGCCTCTCACATCTGTAATGTACAGATATACTGAAAGATACAGTAGAGTAATTGTATAATAATAACAATAACATTTATAATATAATTCCGAGTGGCAATGTTGCTATAAGGGCATTGAAACTTTACACTGTCCGCCCCCTCCCCAAACTGTTCAAGAGGGCTGTGATTCAAGCTGTTATAGGTCTCCCTTCACGTTTACTTTTGTGTAGAGCATCCTTTTTTTCTGTCAAAATAATTATTTACAGGACAAAAGTTTGGACACACCTTCTCATTCAATGCGTTTTTTTTGTGGGTGTGAAATGCATGCTCTAATCATATACAGGGGGAGAGAGACAGACAGAGAGAGAGAGAGAGAAACACTGTGAGGGAGTGTGCGTGTTTGTTTTCATAGATTTTAAGGAAAAAGCAGGCTATTTATGAAAACTAGAGTAAAACAGGGTTCACCTTTACCCTGCTTTAGCATTAGGCTTTAAACATTTTCATTGAGGTGGGACACGTGCATGACCACGTGTTCAGAAAAGGTATGAAATCTTAATGTGTGTGTATCTGTATGTGTGTGAGCCAGCCTGGGCGCAGTAGGTAGAGCCGTGGCCAGCTTGGCAAAGACTGAACTTCACTCCTCCCTGCAACTACAGGGTCGACTTTGTGTTACACACACTGAGCCTTTCAGAGAATGATACATACATACATGCTCACTCTCATACACACACTTACACACTCACAGAAAAAGGAAGGTATTTGCAGGTTTATATTTTCTCTCTCTCTCCCTCTCTCTCTCTCCCTCTCCCTCTCTCAGCCATGGCTCCAGTGGTGCCAGAGCTAAACAGCGATATTGACACCAGTCATTTTGATGACATTGAGGATGAGAAAGGAGATGTGGAGACGTTCCCTCCAGCCCGCGCCTTCGTAGGCAATCAACTACCATTTGTGGGCTTTACCTACTTCAGAGAGAACCAGTAAGTATATTTGTGTGTGTGTGTGTGTGTGCGTGCATGTGAGTATGTGTGTTAGGGAATGATTAACATTTGCTGGATTTTGTAAATACTTTGTTTTATGTAACACACAGAGACAGAAATGCACACCATGTGTTTGGCCAGGATTCTGACACTGCAGAATTAAAAAACCTGTGTGATTTAACTAAAGGCTCTCTGTCCAGATTTTTACTTTTCTTTATCATTTGAACTGATGTAATGAATATAATTTTTTTAATCATTGTTAATTAGTTCTTGTGTTAGTTTACCAGTGTAAGCATGTCAGTTTACCCTGTAAGCAATCTTTAGACCAGACATAGCGGTGCCAGGTGTCAAGCTGGGTCCTTAACAGAGCAAGACATCTGTTTTTGGGACTGATGGTTGAAGGTCCTTTGTTTCTGGTACACCTCCCCCATGTCTAAACACTATTTAGCCAATGTGTGTGAATGAGTTAGAGAGAGAGACTGCGTTGGTGTTGGAGGTGAGCTGGCTGGGAGAGCTGCTGGACAGCCGTAAGGCTGTACTAAGGCTGGACCATGCTTGTCTCAGTGTCCATGCTTTAAACAACTATCCGAATAAAGCTACAATCTTCCTGCAATAACGTTGTCTGAGACTCCTTTCTTCTGCAATCTACATCTACAAGAACTGGTACGTTGTTGAACAGCAGACGTCAGCAGACGTCAAGAAGATCTAGTGTTCTCTTCACTGCTTCACTGACCCATTTAGAGAAATCTAAATGTGTGGTTAAGAAGACAGAAGTAAGCACCAAGAAAAGAATACAACAGAACATAGTAGACACAATAGACCAATAGAACTAATCTAAAATGAGTAAAATATATAATTAATGTTGACTTACCCGAATACAAAAAATTGGCAGCATTTTAGCCTTCTCCTTTAAAGAGACAAAGTTCTCTTGAACTCTTCAGTGATTTAAGCTAGACCACAAATCTGTCTAAAATGTATAGTGTTTTATTTTATCATCAAGATGATTAGAGTGGTAATAATTATGTGATATAAAAACATTTATTTAATAGGGAAAGACTGAGAAAAAACAACAACAAAGTAACTGAATGAAAGCCTTTTTACCACAGCTCACAGTTGCAGTGTCTAATTCTGTCCATGTGTTTTGTTATGGGTCTTAGTGGGGGCCTGTTGAGTTACAGTGAGCTTCTGTGTAAAGTTAGGTAATACCGGTCGGAGACAGGAAATACACTGTTTATGTTAAAGGAAGTGGTTAGAGCAGCCATAGCTGAGTACTGCAGGCATTCGCTTACAATTCCCTTCTTACTCCTATCCTTTCCTGCCCCTTTCCCTCTCTTTTTCTTTCCATCTCCCTATCTGATGTTACTCAGGTTGTTAAGCAACAGCGTAAGCTCTGCAGATGATGAATCAGACATCTATGTTGACGGTCCCTCAGAAAAGGAATGCTACTCAGCCAAATCTGAGGTGAGTGTGTCTGTGTGTGCACTTGTACCTTAAATGCAAATGTTTATAATTACTTTCCAGATTAAATTTCAAAACATTTTTTTTTTATGCAACACAGTTCATATCATTGCTGTCCAATGAAAAACAAGTATCTCAGGAATAGCAACTTTACAGGAGATAAAAAAAAAAGTCCATGGAAAAGCTTATTTATGTAGGAGCTTATTTCAGGTAATTTTGAAGTATTTCTATTGATTCGTTCATCAAGAAATTTTGACACAGTGTAAGGGACATTTTGTCTGTTCAAATTATGTAGTAAACTAAAAATCGTTTTTCATTGGACAGTGACGATATATGTAAACTAGGCAGTAATTTACCCATTTTAATTTTATTGTTTCTCAATTGACATGAGAACCAGATCATTTACCTTTCTCCACCTATGTATTTAGCATAGCAGTTTTTTTCCCCCCTCAAATGCAACTTATTTTATTTATTTTTTTTTTGTTTGCCCATCTATGTAAACATGGCATTTTAGGTTACTATAAAATGGACATCACACAGTTAGCTTGGTTGGTTGGTGACAATTAAAGGCCAATTTATATGTCTGCAGGGAACCTTTGCCGTAGCCTCTGCATACCCTTCGCCATAGCCCGATTCACACCCCAGAAACTTGACCACACAGTGTGGACAGCAGCAGCTGTGATTGGTCCGCTGGTCAGAAACACAAACAGAAAAGTATAAACGTGCAAAGCAGTATAGGTCACGTGCACAGGTTACGCTGTAGACAGTTTAAATATTAAAAGATAAAACACCTCAATGTCTCTGAATAATTAGTAGTGTTTGTGATTTTCAAAATTAAAGTAAAAAAGTATTCGTAGGAGATTAGTTTTATTCATGGAACAAAAGGGGATTAGGCCTGTGTGTGAGATGCTGGTTAAACACAAAGTATACATATCCGAAAATATGTCTCAGCTTTGCTTAGTGTTTAGATCAGTTTAGGTTGTCACACTGGATTTTTTGATAAATTTGAAATCAAACTTTGTTAGCAACTTTGTTAGTCTTTAGATGTCAACTGTTATTAATTATTAAGATTTTGTTTTTTTTAATTGATATGGTATTGCAACTCATAATATTTTGATGTATAATTATTGTATGATTTGGAACATTTTTAACAATCTGTAGCATTTGGGCCATTTTTACATAGCTGTTAACAAATTAAATAAACTTAACTAGTATTTTGTCTTACTTAACTAGTGCTACAGTAAAATCTGTAAATATTCAGATTGTATACATATGATGTTTATTGTACTATGACATTTTTGTTCTAAAATTTGATTTAAACAGTCAGAATACTTTTCCATCTTACAGTATTCCTGTATGTTTTGACATATTGAATCATAACCCCTGAATCGTAATGCATATCTTGCCAAAACACAGCCCTAATGTCTGGATGTGTGTGCGTTACGTAGCAACTACTCTACTTACTGTCACTGATGCTTCAAGATTAATTAGCAAACAGAGAACACTATTTAAAACAAAAAACAAAACAGTCAGCCTCTTTTCATATATCACTCAATGTGGGAGACCCCAAATGAACATTGTGTCAAGCAGCAGTTTAAAGATAACTTTAGTGAAATTCTCTTTGCAATGGAATTTCACAAAATGCTGTGTGTGTAACCAGCGTGGGCTTGACTAGCTGGGCAATCCTTCAAGAGAATTTTTACAGGAGTTTAGTGCGGGTGTTCTCTTTTCCAATCCAAAGAAAAAAACAACTGTAAAAATATTTAGTTTCTTTGTACCTTTTGTGTAGTGTAGTTCCTATCAGAAAACCTTAACTTCTAACTGCACAGCAGATAACCAAATTTAATAGTATCATTATAATTTTACATTTTATAAGCTTGTGATCTTGTACAGTGCAGAATGTGCAGAAACAGTTTGAGCTATGTAAATGCACAGTGAATGATTTGATGATTTAAATGATGATGATGTGCTTTCTCCTAAGTCTGATGATCTGCAGAAGAAGCTGAGTAAGTTGGAGGAGAAGTTCAAAAATGAAATTCAAGTCAAGGGGGAGCTGGAAAGCAAATGCAGGTAAAGCCCAGGACATACGTATTTTGTGCAGAACTTTAGTATTATACAAAACTCCTTTTAGCCATTAAGCACAAGTACTTTTGTTCTTATTTTGTGAATATTTTTGAGTAGATTAATAATATGATATCTAATCTTTCACTAAACTAAACTCCAGGACAGACTGCTGAAAATATAATGCTGAGTGTACAACAAAGAAAAGTTATAATTGCAGCAACAACAGCAGCCTGTGATGCAGATTTTTTTTTGGACGTTCTCATCTTGGAGCATAAAACAGCTAGATTTCATAATGTCATAGCAACAATGATACATTTTTGGACAGATGCCATGAACTTGTTAAATATTTGTAAACGTTGATGTATATGTTTTTTTTTTTGTTTTTTTATTTTATTTTATATACTCTTTATTTCACCATACAGTGAGGAAAATAAGTATTTGAACACTGCGATTTCTCCCACTTAGAAATCATGGAGGGATCTGAAATATTTTTATCTTAGGTGCATGTCCAATGTGAAAGACAAAATCTAAAAAAATTATAATAAATCACAATGTATGAATTTTTTAAATAATTAAAAAATAAGTAAGTATGCAAATAAGTATTTGAATACCTGCCAATAAGCAAACATTCTGTTCCTCAAAGACCTAAAGACACCTGTCCACCCCAAACAATCAGTAAGACTCTAACTACTAACATAACTAAGACCAAGAGCTGTTCAAAGACACCAGAGACATGACTGTCAATCTCCCTCGGACTGGGGCTCCATGCAGAATCTCACCTTGTGGTGTATCAGTGATCCTAAAAAAGGTGAGGAAACAGCCCAGAACTACACGGGAGGAGCTGGTCAATGACCTGAAGAGAGCTGGCACCACTGTTTCCAAGGTTACTGTGGGTAATACACTAAGACTTCATAGTTTAAAGTTGTGGATGGCACAGAAGTTTCCCCTGCTTAAATCAACACATGTTCAGGCCTGTCTTAAGTTTACCCACGACCATTTGGATGATCCAGAGGAGTCATGGGAAAAAGTTCTGTGGTCAGATGAGACCGAAATAGAACTTTTTGGTCTTAATTCTAAACCTGTTCTAAAAGTGTTTGGAGGACGAAGAATGATGAGTGCCATCCCAAAAATACCTTCCTCACTGTGAAGCATGGGGCTGGAAGCATCATGCTTTGGGGGTGTTTTTCTGCATATGGGACAGGACGACTGCACTGTATTAAGGAGAGGATGACTGGGGTCAGGTATTGTGAGATTTTGGGGAACAACCTCCTTCCCTCAGTTAGAGCATTGAAGATGGGTCATGGCTGGGTCTTCCAACATGACAATGACCCAAAGCACACTGCCAGGATAACCAAGGAGTGGTACCATAAGCATATCAAGGTTCTGGAGTGGCCTAGCCAGTCTCCAGACCTAAACCCTGTAGAAAATCTTTGGAAGGAGCTCAAACTGTGTTTCTTAGTGGCAGCCCAGAAACCTGACTGATCTGGAGATCTGTGTGGAGAAATGAGCCAAACTCCCTGTTGCAGTTTGTGCAAACCTGGTGAAAAACTACAGGAAACGTTTGACCTCTGTAATTGCAAACAGGCCACTGTACCAAATATTAACATTGATTTTCACAGGTGTTTAAATACTTACTTGCAGAAATTACACACATAAATTATTAAAACATAATTACATTGTGATTTCCAGATTTTGTTTTTAGATTATGTCTCTCACAGTGGACATGCACCTAAGATGATTTGTAAGTGGGAGAACTTGCAAAGTCGCAGAGTGTTCAAATACTTATTTTCCTGAATGTACATGTAATAACACCCTCATGTCTTTTTTATTGTGTTCCATTGAAATTCAGAGATCACTAATTGTAAGCAAATTAACTTGTCAACAAAAACAACCAAAAATATATAATAATTATAAATATTAACTATTTTGTTTGGAACAAAAATAAATGAAAGAAGAAATCCCTGTTTTATGCAGAGTACTGTTCATTAAAATGTTTCTGTGTATATTTACATACTCATTTATTTACTGTTTTTTATGTCATTAGAACTGCAAACGATCGGCTAGATAAACTGTCAAAAGAGCTCGAAGAGGAGGTAAGATACTTCGAACATGCAAATATCACTTAAAGCAACATTAGCATTAAAAATCATGTTCATTTTTCACTGACCAATAATACAGAGAAAAGTTTCCCTATCCGTATTTCCTATTTGCTGTTAAAAAACTATGTAACCATTTAAAGCTGCAGCAGAATACTTGAGAGAACTGCATTTCTTGAGAGAACTGCTTTCTGGGGAGCCCCGTAGAATGATGCTGCTATATAAAATCATTTAGGGACAATTGACAGTGTTTAATATGTCTGTTATTTGTTTTCTGGTTTTGAGTAGTAGTAGTAGTAGTAGAGCTAAGACAGCTAATACAGAACAGAAATAGGCAACACCTATAGTAGCATAGTTAATCCAATTAATTCATGCTAAAGTCTGATTTTCTTTCTAAAAACCTTATAGTTACACACAGTCTTATATCTCTTCTGGCACAGCCCAAGTGTTTTTAAAGTAATGACTCAAATTAGCTCTATTTGGAGCAAAGGAGTAATTTTGACCATGTAATGGCAATGTCAGTGGTAAGCTGTACTCACTTTTTCAGCATTTCCTAAATGACACAGTGTTTTCTCCATGTTTCGCTCTAGCTGGTGTTTACTGTCAGATTTAGGAACACTTTCTTTCATAAATAGAACAGCATGCCAGGAATTAGCTTTGGCAGAGTGCTCTGTAACCAGCGACATGCAGGAACATAACAGAAAATGTGCAAATAGAGCATGTAACACAAAATAAGACTAATATTTATTTAAATACATTTATTCACACTTCAGAAATCATATGAGTTAATGAGAAATTTATACCCCACGTGGTTGTACCCACTTTAAAGCACACAAAACAATAAAACCACAAACAATGCAAATAATATAAACTACCAGTGACTTGGCAGTTGTGTAATCACAGTGCAAGTGGCCTTTACCAGTAATTAAAAAATAATGATATAAAGAAGTAACGACTTTTCATTTAACAGTGAACTTAATATGTATTACTAGTATTAGGCACAGCTGAAACTAATTATCTTTAATGCTCATTTCCTTTTTTCTTTTTATGTATTTACTAGAATAGGAATGTCTGATGGGAATGGGTGTAGCCTATTCTCTGTTGACATGAAGCTTCAGTGTATTATAACTATACATTTTGTATGTGTAGTGTCATTCTGGTTACATAAAAATCCCCTAGATATTCTGGTCCATAGTGTTTGTCACAACCTGGAAATGTCAGGTGAGTGAGGAATGTCTGCTTCTCTCTGAGGAATGTTTAGCACTCAAAATAGCTTCATACAAGGAAGTTCCTGTTCTTAAGATAGCATATTAGCACTACCAGAAACAGTCGTACGTGTCTGAGAAATGTATATTTAAAACATATATTTATTGTAGTGTAATCAGTGTCGATTTTTAAATATAATTAGGAAATGACACTTAACAATAACAGAGCCAATAAAAGACCCACATCTGGCAGACTATTGGAGTGGTGATGTAGAAAACCTATCCTGCGTTCTTACTAGTGCTGCACTATTTTGGAAAAATAGTTCTTGAAAATATATTGATCTTGATAGTGCTATGTTGACTAATTATATTTATTGTGCTATTAAAAAACTGCGACTTTTTAAAATGTGTTTTAACAAATACAAGATATTATTGTTACTGCTTCCTTTTTTCCTTATATTTGATTTCATTATGTGGCGTATTTACACATAAAGCTACACTGATTGCCCAGATAAATGTTTTTATACTGTTTACTTATGTTCCTAAGACTGCACAGTACTTTATATGTTATGAATGTAATCAATGTGGTCATATTATTATTATTATTATTATTATTACATGTGAGACTGAAACTTTCATTTAATGCAAAAGTCAAATGAAGAAGCCCAAAATAAGAGTTAACTGGTTCAGTATGTTCTGAGTAATGCAACATAAATCATATTAAGTGGCTTTTAGAGGTGTTTGCACTGAGGTTTGGTTTAAACCTGATTTTAGTTTGGAAATTGAAAACCCATTTTCCTTTCAGCAGAGCCATTTGGCCCCAACCCTGAGTTGTTTCCATTGACTGTTCCATCATTTTTAAGGGGTCCGGACAGTGTGTAGTTTGTTGAGAAAGTAATTAAATATGTATTGCCAAAAGTGCAGTAAAACAGTTCTGTATGATTTCCCGCTGAACTACTTCTCTGAGAACATTTTCTCTCCCTCTCGCTCACTTTTTATGCTTTCTCTCCCTCTGTGTAGATGAGTTCGAGGCAGAGGGCGGAGGAATTTTTAAGAAAGTTGGAGAGAGAGAGCGCTCTCTTGCAGCACCAGAACACAGAGAGCCTGAGAAAAGCAGAGCTGGAGACGGAGAGAAAGCGTGGCTTAGAGAATGAAGGTAAGAGCACTTTCAAAATGACATACTTAACTTTAATTTTAAACTTATTCTGCATCATAACTGTGTACTAGACACTAACTAATCCTTGCCCTCTAGTTTTGCACACCCAGTTCTGCATGTTTTAGCATTTTTCCTGCTTGAACAGACCTAGTTTAGGTCTGTGGGGGTGGGTTGTTAATTAGCTGGGTGGGGCCTAAATGCTTTTAGAAAAAAAAAACTGGGGTCACACTAAACCAATATGTGTACAGTGATGTCTAAATCAAGTCAGTATACGCAGAGAATATCTTAAAAAAAATAATCAGCAATAGATGTTTAAATTTGATGAATGTTTGATGACATATTTATTGTAGAATGTGGAAAGCAGGATGTGTAGGGAATGCCTGATTTATACTGAATTTCTGTATTGTTTTAGGTTTAATTTATTCAAATAATTAAAAAAAGGAATAGTAAAAAAAAATGTATTTTTCTGTAACTTTATTTCAGGTAGTCTACATTTCTTCATTTTATTAATATTGTGTCCGCTTAGGAAAACAACGGATTTTCTAACCCCCAATGAAAGCTGCTGAGAGAGTGTATTGTTATGGATATTTTGTAACGTTGTCATGAGTATTTTTGGAGCGTTTAACTCAACATGTTTTCAGACTTTTCCAGCATTGAGAGCAGCTCCTCCTTTACCATCGGGCAATACTTAGAAATAGCCCAGTACTAAGTGTGAGTGATGGATTGAGTACATTTAACTTTAGCACATCACTTAAAATGAGTATCTTTAGTGAGGCTGTCGTGGTTACACTGCTCAGACTCTACTATCACATAGAGAGTAACACATAGCTAACAACATGACATCACACAATGTGAGTGTGTGCTATTTTAAGATTTGGATATTTAAATATAAATTAATATAATTAAATTTTCATACTGATGCATATTGATGCTGATCTCTTACCCATAGTCATTAATATGCGCTTGGGGCATAGCAACACACTCTAACTTTAAACTAATTTAATAATCACCTAAAACTGCCACTCTTATCAACACTTGCTTCTGGTCTTTGATTTTGAATTGACTTGTATAACTGCTGAACCTGTTTGCTTTGACTGGTCTGTAAAAAAGCCCATAAATAAATGGTTGCCACCCCACATCATTCCATGCTCCCTGCTGATTTTCACACATCCAGAACATATTAGTTATGCTAACACTGTGGCTGTTGTGCACTTTGTTGTGCAGTGAGCGGTTTGAAAGAGCAGCTGGCTGAGTTGAAGAAGAAGAGCCAGATCTCTCAGATCTCCACCGAGAAAAACATCCACCTGGAGAGACAGGTCAGTGCTGCTGCAATATTTGATCAACACATACACTCTGTTAAGTGCTGTAAAGTGGAATTCAGTTGATTGTGTACTGAGCAGAACCGCGTTGTTCGTGTTTTTTGATAGTAAAAGCAGACCTAGACTGAAGTCACGCTATTTACTACTTTGGCTCTGACCTGGAAAGCTGAAAAATATCAACTAGTAACTTGAGACTTGAATTTACATTAGACTTACAATTATTACAGGCAAGCTGACTATATCCCATCCTTTACAGGATGAAATAAACAAACTGGATGGGGATGTGTTTTGGGATACGTTTGTGACTATATAGTAGATTAAAATTATGGACCCACAATTCATTCCATCTATAACAATAAGTTACAATAATATTTATTTCAGAAATTATTTAAGACCTCCATTGGTTAAAATATTTGCTTATTTGCTTTTTTTTCTTCCAAAAATTTGTTTGGTTCTCAATTGGGCCCATAATCCACTTACATCTAATGTAACAGTTTCTCATTTTACACAACCAAGTTTTCATATATTTTATTCCTTCATAATACAGGCTCCATAAAACAGGCTTTTTTATATTGTTCTATTAACACTGACTATATATAAACAAGATCTGTTCTGATTGGGTGCCCTGTACTGTCTCATTTTAATGTAATGTTATGCTATTATATAACATGCTATAATATCAGTACTGTTAATTGTTATTGGTCACCTTTAAATGAGGCAGTCTAAAATTATGTTTACATTACAAGCCTTCTTAATCAATAGTTAATCAAAGTTTTTTCTTTCTTGGCGGATCATATTCATAGATGTAAATGACATGTATTTGTCTTTAATGTGAATGACTCTAAAACAGCACATATTAATACATTTGTGCACATTTGTGCCTCCATCACCTACAAAATAGCATGTAAACAGCAGCATTAAGCACATGTGTAAAGGCAGAAAGCTCTAATACATATCTAGTCTAGGGCCACATGTGAAAGTAACTCAGATATGTGCAATTTGACATGCCCACACAGAAAAATCTGAAACAAATAAATCGGATTTTAATCACTTCAACCTGGTAGAGTGAACATACTATAATCTAGTTTTTGCACGCCTATTCTGGAGTTCCAGCTTCAGTGCAGCCTATTGATTTATTTATAAAATGTGATTTATGAAATGTGTGTATACAAATATTTTGTATGATGAAGGTATGGATCACACCCTCTTTTTTCCGTCTTTCTGTCTGTCTGTAGTTGGAGGAGGTCAGTGCTAAGCTGCAGGCAGAGGTGCAGGAGTCTGGACGCCTGAAGAAAGCTCAGGGTGAGGCAGTAAAGCAGGCCCAGCAGCTGGAGCTCACTCTCAGGGAACTGCAGGAGCGGCTGACCCAGCTGGAGAGCAGCAAACTGGTGCTGGAGCAGGACAAACTTGGCCTACAGGACGCTCTGGAGGCTGAGAAGAAGGAGCACAGCCTTGGCACCGAAACCATTACTGACCTGCAAGGTGCGTAAAAAAGGGAATGGCTCAGAAACGAAGGGAGGGAGGGAGAGTGGGTAACAAAAAAAAAAAAAAAAAATAATGAGAAAAAGACTTCACTAGAACAATAGAACGATAATGGGAAAGAGTGGTTAAGGGAAATAGGGGGGCGAGCGGAAGGAATGAAGAAGGGAATGATTGGATACCTTAAGGGAAAAGAGACAGGGAGGGAAGGTGTAAATAGAACAAATAGAGGAAGGGAGGGAGTGAATGAAAGATTGCCCAAAGGAGTGATGTAAGAGTGAATATGTGATGAAAAAAGAAAGAAGGAGTGAGCTAAGGTACAACTAAATTAAGAGTAAATGAGAGGGAGAGTGAAAAAACGAGGGATAAAGTAGGCAAGTGAATTAGACAGAAAGACATAATTAAATGAGAGAGCAGAAGAACACAGTCAAGGGAAGAAGTGAGTGAAATATCAGCAGTATTATTTTATGTCTACTTTAATCATGACATGTGTCAAAATCACTCTTTAGTTCCTTAACAAACAACTGTATGGCAAACTCTTTCTACTAAAATAAAATGCATTACTCAAAAATCCAAAAGACAAAAGCATATACAATTGTTGTCGGAAGAATAATATATACTCATCAAGGTGGT
This sequence comes from Astyanax mexicanus, assembly GCF_023375975.1. Lineage (NCBI taxonomy): Eukaryota > Metazoa > Chordata > Actinopteri > Characiformes > Acestrorhamphidae > Astyanax > Astyanax mexicanus. Next base: position 51,731,019 of record NC_064408.1, read on the forward strand.
GAAGGTCATTGTAAATGGTAAAATTGGTTTCTTTAAACTGTTGTTATTCTGGTCAAAGACTAGTTGTTTGGCCACAGTGTGCACAGAACTTATCTCCAGAAGGCTGTTTAATTGTCTATTTGTTCAGCTGCATTGGTCAATCTTGAAGGTGTTAATTTTGAAGCTTTGTATTGGACAGCAGTCTCTTAGTTCATGTAAAGCTTGTTTGAATGTAGACAGTGATACTGGACACGGCAGGTTCCAGTTCTTTTTCGGCTGCTTTTGTCATTCTTTGGTTGTCCATTATCATCCAAACCAAGCTGTCCAAGTTTCCAAGCAGTTGGTGACAGTTTGGGTTGTTTCTAGACCCTGGACAAATTTGCTACACTTACCAATAACTTGTGCTTGTGTACAGTTTTTGAACAGATTATTGTGGAACTTGAGGAATTTTTACTGTATTGTGTGCTGGTCTTTCCAGTTATTTTTTTTCAAACAAACCCAGCAATGTCCTGGCCATTTCACCACTGCATTAATAATGTATATTTTTTACCCTGCAAAAAATTTACTTGTGCTTTACACTCATCTTCTCCTACCACAGTAAACCAATTTTTACCAAGACGTTCATGTTGATATGTGTATGTGCATCTGACCACAACTGTAGCTTTTCTAAAGACCTTATACTTTATTACCAAAACGTGTCCCACTTTTGCAGAGATGTTGCAACAGGTGGCGGTTATGCTTAGGGTATCGTAGAAGGGGCAGCAGTGGCTTAAGGCAAGTCATATAAAGGCATGAACTTTTGCCTTTATATATAATATGTGAATCAAGTTTAATTAATTAATTAACATTTATATTAATGTTTTCTGAATTTCATATTTTAAAGGGCAGAAACAGAATAACAGAATATTTCTGCATAACAGTATATTTAGTATATTTCAGTCATCATTATCTCTAAATATTAATTTGTGAGAAAGACATGACATAATTGTTCCTGAACGGTTTTGTTGTGCTTTTCCTATGCAAGCATGCTTGATTCACTTGTTCATTGGCATATTTATTAGGTCTGTTAGAGCAGGGGCCTCTCTTTACTGTACTGGACTCCTGCCATGCTGCCCACGCTTGGTCTAGATAAATAAAACTCTAAAAATCTAAGATTGTACCTGGTTAGATTTCTGGTGTTCCTAGAAGGATCTAATAAGACTCTCAAAGTGTTTTATTATATACTTTCTAATGTCTCCCACCTATTGCCTGTGTGTGTAAAGCCGTGTTAGTAGTTTGAGTTTTGGTGCTGAGCATAAGCCTCCTCTCCCTCAGACACACACTGGACCCTTGTCTGGTTGGGCTGTGTGGTGCTGTTGTGTTTGGGTGGAGTTTCTCCTGCAGAGAGTAAACACTGCCTCAGTGATCTTTTCAGCCCCCTAGTCTAGAGGCAGGGGGCAGGTGTCTGACGTCACATTTGAACCTCTGAGAACATTCCACCATTGGTCTTCTCTTCTGAGGCCAGTATACCTCACGAGCTGAGGCCAAAAGTGGGTTACGTTTTACACTCTCTCTCTTTTTCTCCCTCTCTCTCTCTTTCTCTCGCCCTCTCAGCTCGTGCCTCAGGTCTGGAGGAGGAGCTGAAGCAGATGAAAGCTTCTCTCTCTAAGGCTGAGGGGGAGAAGAGACAGCTACAGGAGGAACTGACCGGCCTAGAGAAGGTACATGTGTATCATTTGACCCTCATTTTCTCACTCTCTGGCACACACAACTAACACAGATGATCTTATTAAGTTTGTAAATCAAGTGTTAAAACTATTTTCCAATTTAGAGCTTTTTTCTGTGTGAAATATCTGAACCATGTGCTCTAAAACCTTTCTCTCTCTCTGTCTCTTTAGCTGAGGAGTCAGCAGGAGATTGATCTCTCCTTTAAGCTCAAATCTGTCCAGCAGCGTTTGGAGCAAGAGGAAGAAGAACATAAGGCCACTAAAGCACGACTTGCTGACCACAGCAAACTCAACCAGTCCATTGAGGAGGCCAAGTCGGAAGTCCTGAGAGGTGAAACTTATTATAAAGATGCTTTGATGAGAATGTCTGTAAAAATGCACAGTTACACATTTGTCCAACTTCCCTTATAATGTAAAAACGTACTTACTGTGGCCTGTGGAAAGAATTACACACCGTAAGCTTGGCAAATCAAGATTTTCTATGATTAACTAATTTGCCCTGTCACCAAATGTAATTAGGGACTGTCAACAGAATACAATTTCTTTTTTTTTTAATATATTTTTTTTCTCTTTGAATGTTATACTTTCACTCTTTATACCCTGGCTTCTCTAACAATGCCATGAGCTATATGTTTAGCTGATTCTAGTGGTGCAATGTTAAACAATCACTGCCTGGCCCAAAAAAATATCCATTATTAAATGCTAGTCCACAAAAATGTTGTTATTAATCTGATTAATTGGTTAAATACATTTGGTTCTATCTGCTTCTTTAGTTTACTACAGGAGATGCTAACATTGCTTGATTGATTAATTGAAGTTATTCTAAATATTTTGATATGGTCTGTGCTTGCTATTTTACTAAAACAGATTATTTACTGAAATTTGATCCATGTCTAAGTCCTGTGAGTTTAGAAATATTAGTGTCGCATCTCGTGTTTTAATGTCAAGAAGCCCATGTTTTTGTAAAAGTATAGAGTGCATGTATTAGAATATTACATACATTGAATTTACATGCATGTAACATTTTTTTTTCTGTGCACTCAGATATGGAACGCAAGTTACAGGAAGAGCGCCAATCTAAGCAGCAGCTGGAGGGTAAACTAATGCAGCTGGAGAAGCATCAGTCTGTCCTTGACTGTGATTATAAACAGGCACAGAATGAGCTGCAGGAATTACGTTCACACAAACACAAACTCACCGAGGAGGTATGTCTGTTCATTTGTGTTAATGGCCATTGTTTTAAGTTTTTTTTTTTTTTGTGTGTGTATGTAGGTTGTCTTTATTTCCATTGAACCTGTCAGGCTTGTGTATTTACATATTTTCTCTATAAACTTCCTTTTAAAAGGCGCCTTTTATGTGTCCTGTTACATTGATCATTCAAACAACAAATAGTGATGAATGTCTATGCTCAGTTTCACGTTTGGGTTATGCCTGTGCAGACTGTGCATTTATGCACCCAACGTGATTGGGAGATCCAGCAAGACAATGACCCAAAACCCACTGCCAGAACAAAGCAGTTAATAATCAGGAAGAAGCAGAAGGTTTAAGCTTGGCCTAGTCAATCTCCAGACTTAAACCCTATAAAGCATGCATTTTACCTGCTTAAGAGGAAACTAAAGACAGTAACCCTCCAAAACAAGTGGCATCTGCAAGAAGCTGCAGTGAACAGCCAGGTGTCATGCTGACAAATTTTCACCTTCATAAACATGGATTACAATTTGTGTGATATTTTGGAAGAGCCAATCAGTATGAAAAACGGATAACAATTGTGCAGCTGTGTCCTAAATGAAATGTATCAACATGGGCATACATTTGATATACACAATGTGTATCAGAAGATTGTTGCACCTTAAAATGTTTAATGTGTATGTATGTGTAGGTGGATGTGCTGACTGTGCGTGTGGAGCAGGAGGCTCAGCGGCGCAATCTCTCTCAGGCTGATCTGAAGGCTCAGAGGCAAGAGGTCACCACACTTCGCTCCACAGAAAAACAACTCAAACAAGAACTGAACCATCTACTGGAGCTCAAACTCAGTCTGGAGAAAAATAACCAAGAATTGCGCAGGTGTGTTTCTGTAATTACTTTAGTCCTGTTAAGCAAATCCAATAGCACTGAGAGGCTACTGGTACAGTGGCATGAAAAGGTTTGGTCATTTTCTTGAGTTTCCTTTATAAATCTTTTTTTTTTTTTTTTGGATCAGTAATTTCAGTTATATTTATCATATAGCAGATGAACACAGATATATTTAAGAAGCGAAATAAAGTTTATAGGATTTACAGAACGTGTCCAATAATTCTTTAACGAAAATTAGGCAGGTGCATAAATTTGGGCACCCCAACAGAAAAATTACATCAATATTTAGTAGATCCTCCTTTTGCAGTAATAACAGCCTCTAAACTCTTCCTTTAGCGTCCAGTGAGAGTCTGGCTTCTGGTTGAAGATATTTTGGATCGTTCTTCTTTACTTACCATCTCCAGTTCAGTCAGGTTTGATGGTTTCTGATCATGAACAGCCCACTTTAAATTATACCACAGATTTTAATAATATTCAGGTCTGAGGACTGAGATGATCATTCCAGAATGTTGTACTTGTTCCTCTGTACTGCTTTAGTAGAGTTTAGGGTTGTTCTCTTGTTAAAGTATCCAGCCCCAGTACAACTTTAATTTTCTAACTGATTCTTGAACATTGTTCTGAAGAATCTGCTGAAATTGACTGGAATCCATGCGACCCTCAACTTTATCAAGATTCCCAGTACTTGCACTGATCACACAGCCCCACAGCATGATGAACCATCACCTAATTTTACTGTGGGGAGCGGTAAAGTGTTTGTCTTGGAATGTGGTGTTCATTTCCCTCCATGCATAAATAACCGCCCTACAAATAACTAAATTTTAGTTTCATCAGTCCACAAAACCTTATTCCGAAATGAAGCTAGCTTTTCCAAATGTGCTTTAGCATACCTCAATCGATTGCATTTCTCTATCATACAGCCTCTCCTTGTGTAAAGTGCACTCGCTGAATAGCTGAACGATGCACAGTGACTCCATCTGCAGCCAGATGATTATGTTGGTGTTTGGTTTTGGTCTGTGGATTGACTATGACGGTTCTCACCATCCTTCTCCTCTGATTATCTGAGATTTTTCTTGTTCTGCTACTTCAGGTCTTCACTAGAACTGTGCCTGTGATCTTCCATTTCCTCAATGTGATCCTCACAGTGGAAAGTGACAGCTGAAATCCCTGAGAGCTTTTTATATCTTCCTCTAAACCATGATGTTGAACAAATTTTTGTTTTCAGGTCATTTCAGAGTTGTTTTTTGGGACTCCCATGTTGTCGCTCTTAGAGAAAATGCAAAGAGGAGAAAAACTTGCAAAGGGCTCCTTAACCCTTTCTCTTAATTGGATTCATCCATGTATGTAGGTCAAGGGTAAATGAGCTTACCAAACTAATTGTGTGTTCCAGTAATTAGTGTTAAATATTTTTAAATCAATAAAACGACAAGGGTGGCCAAATTTATGCACCTGCCTAATTTTGTTTATAGAATTACTGCGTACTTTCTGTAAATCTATAAACTTCATTTCACTTCTCAAATATCTCTGTGTTCATCTGCTATATGATATATTTAACTGAAATTGCTGATCCAACCAACCAATAAAGGAAAATCATGAAAATTATCAGGAGTGCTCAAACTTTTCATACCACTTTATCCGTAATATGTGGAGATAAGTCATTTTTATTTGTGTATAATCAGGGAGAGAGAAGAGGCTGACTTGCACCTGAAGGAGTTGAAGGACCAACTGGAAGCTGAGCAGTATTTCACTGTATGTCTGCTTTATTGTTTTTGTTTTTTTGTTTGTAATATATAAAATAACAAAAAGATATGTAATATATAAAAAAACACATCTAATAGGAACATCCATGTCCTCTTATTAAACAAGATAGTTTGTTATTATGATCTCTGGCTAACGTAAAGTCCTAATTCATAAATTATATGTAAAATGTGTTTGTGTCTACAGAAACTGTATAAGACCCAGATTCGTGAGCTGAAAGAGGAGTGTGATGAGAAAACAAAACTGTACCAGGATGCCCAGCAGAGACTTGAGGATCTACAGGAAGAGAGGTATAAACTTGGAAAATGTCAGGAGAATCAAGACTGGACATTATCCTTAGCTGCCTTTCTTACACATGTAGCATACACTACACAGAGACTGTTAATAAAGAAAATTAATATTTAAGTACTATGCAAAACACTACACCTTATTTTCCAGTGTTTTGTAGTTTTACTGGGTAGATACAAATATATTTAAGCAGTGTTTGTGTAGTGTTAGGTTTTTGGGTTACATGCAAATAACAGGACTTCCTAATTAAGTACTATGCACAACAATACACTTTGTTTTACAGTCCATTTTTTGTAGTAGTACAGAGTGCATACAAGTGTATTCACCCACTAATTGTGTTGCACCTACAGTTTTCTGGCCCCATTTTTAGCAAATGCTTGGTAAATTCTGATAAGTACCGCAGTACAGAACTGATTTTACACTGTAGTTGTGAGAGAAAGCTACTTATAATTAACCACATATTTTAATACTTATTTAAGTACTAATGTTCATACATGGTCATTTTTACATCACTAGTATTTACTACACCTTCGATTCTGAAGGATTATTACATTTTGCTGTACTAATGTTCATACCTTGTTGCCAGAGATGAGTTACTCTGTTCTTGCGAAGTATGTATTTGTAGGTACTAAATATTAAAGTAAGTGTTAAAGTAAATATTTCACAGTAATTGCTAAGTATGTATACATCTTTTTGTAATTACTACAGATCTACTATTTATTTCTGAGAAAGTACTGCTGTACATACCTGGTAGTTTTACTGGTAATTACTACTGACTTACTAAGCATGTAACGTAAATCATTAGTACTTACTGACTACTATGATTTACCTATTAAATATACTGTATTTACGCAACATTAAATAAAATAAAGTGCTACCAAAAATTTGGTGCTTAAGGAAAGGGGTGGTGGCTGCGTTATGTGATGCAGCAGAAATTCCAAAAGATGCATAGAATGTGCATTGAGCTCCATCTAGTGGCACATACTGTTCACTATACTATCACTAAATCTATTACTGCATTACTTCTAAAATACCCTTAGTGTGCATATTCTAATGTTTGTCTTGCTCTAAGACAGTGCGTGGCGTGTCTGAGCACCACTAGCCTGGGAACCGCTATATAAATGATTGGATAATGCTCTACTTGCTGCTCAAAAAGTAAAATCAGTAGATGACTGAATTATATGTTTGTGTGTAGGGATTCCCTGGCTGCTCAGTTGGAGGTGAGCCTGACGAAGGCAGATTCAGAGCAGCTGGCACGCTCCATCGCTGAGGAGCAGTACTCAGACCTGGAGAAGGAGAAAATCATGAAGGAGTTGGAGATCAAAGACATGATTGCCAGGCACCGGCAGGAGCTCAGCGACAAGGACAATACTATCAACTCGGTGAGAAAGTGTGTTAAAAAATTAGCTTTTAGCTGTCATGTTAGGGTGTATGGGGAGACATTGCATACGACAGACCGTGACCCATAGTCCTTTGCCATGCGTGTTGCTCCTTATGTCAGGGCTTTTAGCTGGCATTTTTCAGCAAGATAATGCTAACCCACACATATTAAGAGTTTTTCAGATATGTCACTGCCAAATTGCCAAATGTTTTAGACCAACTGGGATGCAAGCATCAGCAACATACAATAGAGCATGACCTACAGGCCATCAATGAGTGTAGCACTATATGGGACAAGAGAACAGTTACCAGATAATTTTTTATAGTTTGGTAGAGTCTAGTTTGTTCAAAACACCTGGCAACCCTCCTGTGCTTTATCCACTCCTGAGAATGCTCCCCCACCTGAATAATACCAAGTTAACAGTGGTCCTTAGGTGGCCAGCAACTGTATTGCTATAAAGTGTACTACATGGAGGGTGTACCTGCTAAAATATTTATTTATTGTAAATACATTGTAGCTCTAGTTCATATTTTATTGCCCATGTGATTCAACCCATTTGTTTTCTGTGCTCTGTGTGTGGTCAGCTAGAGGAGTCCAACCGCACGCTGACAGTCGATGTGGGCAACTTGGCCAGTGAGAAAGAAGAGCTCAATAACCAGCTTAAAGAACTTCTGCAGCGTAAGTTCCGCAACATTTCTAGAATGACTAAACTAATTATAATAAAAAAGTGTGGGTTTTTTTTAGATTTTTACTGTGAAGAAACAGTGGTAAAAAGGCAAACTTGAGAGCAATGTAAAATTGTTTTTTTTTTTTGGTGTACACAGAGTTGCAGAGGGCTAAAGAAGAGGAGAAAGAGATGAGCATCGTGAAAGTTTCCTTTGAAAAGCAGCTTCAGTCTGAGAGAACGCTCAAGATCCAGGTGGGTGGTGCTTTACTACTTAATCCACAAAATAGGAGGAACTCCAGCCAAAGGTGTGTAATGCTCCTCTGATGTTTCCCGTGTTTAGGCGATAAATAAGCTGGCTGAGATCATGAACAGGAAGGATGTTGTGCCCAGCGGTCGCCGTGGCGACGACATAGAGCTGCGCAGGAGGGAGAAGGAAAACAGGAAGTTGCAGCTGGAGCTGCGCACCGAGAGGGAGAAGCTCAACAGCACCATCATCAAGTATCAGAAGGAGATTAGTGAGATGCAGGCTGTGAGCACCAACTAAACTACACCCTATATTCCACAGAAAAAGAGTTTAAATATCAAATAAACAGAATCATACCATTGTCTACACTTAAGCTACACTGAGTATACACCATTAGCAGTCGTTGTATAACATAGATGTCACACCAAATCATTGATCTCTAAAATAGAAACTTTACAAAAAAACTGTATATATTCTTAATAAATAGTTTAATATCTGACGTTTTCATTTAGTGTTGTATTTAAACCCTGATCACTACCTAGCAGTGTTGTATTTTTTTCTTCAGTCTCCTTTGCTGTGTTGTTTTAATACTATGACAGTCTTCCTAAATGTTTATTTAAAAAAAATCTTAGAACATATCACAATATTTTGAATACTATGTGTTGTGTAGGTGATAATGGACGAGTCGCAGGTGCGTGTGGATCTGCAAATGGCTCTGGACAGTAAGGACAGTGATATTGAGCGCCTGCGCAGTCAGCTGACCTCTCTCAGTATCCATTCCTTTGATACCACCAGCATCAGCAGTATAGGCAATGAGCGAGACGACGAGTCTTACCCAGGTCAGTGAGTCCTAGCTCACTTTTCACACACACACACTAAAACTTGACACCCAAAACACACACATGCATATTAAAATGTGCTAAAAAGGGTATTTTCCTCTTCATCTTTGTTTGCCATCTCTTTGATATTATATGTTCACCTCTAGCTTTTTTTCCAGCTCTCATTTTCTCTATCTTATTTCTGTTGTCAGTATTTCACTCCTAATCTTTTTTTCTGTTGCACACTTCTGTCCACCTAACCTCTGCTTTTAATAGAAGTCTTTTATCCCTTTCCTTTTTTAACTGGTGCACTCTTCACTCCTTGCCCCCATGGTGGCGCTGTAGTGCGCATTACACACTCACAAACATCGGAGTCCATGTCATTCTCGTACCAGCGAAGCTCCAAGTCTGTGTGTATCGACACCCGGCCGTGTCGCATCACTCCTCTCTTCCCCTTGGACTCAGAGGATGAGGACGAGGAAGAGCAGCAGCGGCCTCGGCTGGCCCTCACCTACGAGAGGCCCGTTGACTGTGAGCCTGCAGGTGACCCTGCATGGAGACAGGAAAAGCGCAAAAACACACACCCGTTAATGAGATGCATGCATGCACAGTCAAACCTTTGGACTCGTCTTATAATGAATAGTTTTGCTTATTCTTACTGTTTTTCGAAGTTTAGAGTAGCACTGCAGACCACTATAATATGACGCAAATTCGAACTATGAAGACAAAAAAAATGTTCTGGATGTGAAACCAGGGTCTTACATACACACCAACCTTAAAAATTCACAGTTGCATTCAACAGTTTGGGCAGTTCTGGTCAAAATTTCCGTTACTTTAAATGGCTAAGTGAGTAAAAGTTGACCTGATTTCCAATCCAATTTTTAATGAATGAGTACATTTTTATTTACTCATTCATGTATTACTGTTTCAAAATATTAGAAACTGGAAGAAGGTCTCTAAGCAAATTTGGTACTCCTGCATGCTCAGTATATTCCAGTATATTTGAACATTTTGTGATTATCACAGCATAGCTTTATATAAAATAAAAAATAACATAAAAAAATGTAGGCCTACGTCACATACCTTTATCTTGTGTTAGGCACCACAACAAACTGTACAGAGACCACTATTGTTCATTACAAACTTGCAGAGTGGCCTGTTTGTGGTATTTTGAGATATACAGTCATATGAAAACGTTTGGGCACTACTATTAATCTTAATCATTTTTAGTTCTAAATATTTGGCTGTTTGCAACAGCCATTTCAGTTTGATATATCTAATAACTGATGGACACAGTACAATAAACCTCCATTTCAATCCTGAAATATTACTAACAGAAAATGTGCAATATGCATTAAACCAAAATTTGACCGGTGCAAAAGTATGGGCACCCTTATAATTTTATGGATTTGAATACTCCTAACTACTTTTTACTGACTTACTGAAGCACAAAATTGGTTTGGTAACCTCATTGAGCTTTGAACATAGCCAGGTGTATCCAATCATGAGAAAAGGTATTTAAGGTGGCCAATTGCAAGTTGTTCTCCTATTTGAATCTCCTCTGAAGTGTGGCATCATGGGCTCATCAAAACAACTCTCAAATGATCTAAAAACAAAGATTGTTCAACATAGTTGTTCTGGGGAAGGATACAAAAAGTTGTCTCAGAGATTTAACCTGTCAGTTTCCACTGTGAGGAACATAGTAAGGAAATGGAAGACCACAGGGACAGTTCTTGTTTAGCCCAGAAGTGGCAGGACAAGAAAAATATCAGAAAGGCAGAGAAGAAGAATGGTGAGAACAGTCAAGGACAATCCACAGACCACCTCCAAAGAGCTGCAGCATCATCTTGCTGCAGATGGTGTCGCTGTGCATCGGTCAACAGTACCCTTTGCACAAGGAGAAGCTGTATGGGAGAGTGATGCGAAAGAAGCCATTTCTGCCACAAACAGAGTCGCCTGAGGTATGCAAAAGCACAAGCACAACTCAGGCGACTCTGCTTGTGGCGTGCTTGCAGAAATGGCTTCTTTCACATCACTCACTTAAATCTCTGAGACAACTTTTTGTATCCTTCCCCTGAACAACTATGTTGAACAATCTTTGTTTTTAGATCATTTGAGAGTTGTTTTGATGAGCCCATGATGCCACTCTTCAGAGGAGATTCAAATAGGAGAACAACTTGCAATTGGCCACCTTAAATACCTTTTCTCATGATTGGATACACCTGGCTATGAAGTTCAAAGCTCAATGAGGTTACCAAACCAATTTTGTGCTGTAGTAAGTCAGTAAAAAGTAGTTAGGAATAGAAGGGTGCCCATACTTTTGCACCGGTCAAATTTTGGTTTAATGCATATTGGACATTTCCTTTTAGTACAATAAACCTCTTTTCAATCCTGAAATATTACTGTCCATCAGTTATTAGATATATCAAACTGAAATGGCTGTTAAAAACACCCAAATATTTAGAACTAAAAATGATTAAGATTAATAGGGGTGCCCAAACTTTTTCATATGACTGTATATACAGAAAACTATGATTCGTCAGCTTAAGGCCGTTTAAAAGGTTTGGAAAAGCTGCCTTCAATCAGTGAGTTCAAAGGTTTGACTGACTGATACTGTATGCACACGCTAACATTGTACACTGGTCACACTGATGGCTATAGCCTATAACACACACTTGAAACTTGCTTTGTTGGTTTGTATGGCGTGCAGTGTTTTTATTAATATTGTGTGCTGTGGTGTGATGTGTTATGAGTGTGTGAAAATGCTAGCACTGCCAAAAGATATGTTTGGGTATCCAGAGTGTCAGTCTTAAATTTACCTTAATGATTTGTAAAAATGTATATTTTCTTCTCTGCTTCCCCACAGAGTCGAGTCTGGAGGGCTGGCTGTCCCTTCCAAGTAAGAATACCAAGAGATTTGGATGGGATAAGAAGGTAAAACACCAATTCATTAAACTCCCAGTTATGGAGACATACTCTCACAGGGACATGATCTGAAATAATGCATTTAAAAATGAATGTATGTATCCATGTTTGTTTGTGTTTTTTGTAGTATGTGGTGATGAGCAGTAAGAAGATCCTGTTCTATGATTCTGAGGAAGATAGAGAACAGTCCAACCCATTTATGATACTGGATATAGAGTGAGTCCATACATCCACACACAACATTATGTTACAAGAAATATCAGATTTAAAGTGTTAAACAAACATTAGCACCAAATTGCTGAGCCATAATAAACGGAGAAACCTCACCAAACCCATGATTTAAAATATAAAAGACATATAACAAGGGTGTCAAACTCATTTTTACCGAGGGCCACATTGACATAATGGCTGTCCTCAAAGGGCCAGATGTAACTTATAAATATAATAAATGTAACCAAATGTAATATAAAATAAATGTAATTACTCCTTAATGTTAAATAACCTTTTAGTTAGTTATGTTATAAAATCCACAAACTCTATCAATGAAAGATCAAACTATTCAAGTGAATAGAGAGAGAGAGAAACAGAGAGGGCATGCACGCGGGCAAGAGAAAGATAGCTTGTGCGCGCGAGGTGAGTTTTGTAAACAAAGTGATAAAACAGCTATAGAAAGTTGGGTAGAAAACAGCAAGTGTTTCATGAAAATAACATCATTTTTGAAGCATGTGTGTGAATAGATTCCACAAAATACCAGCAAATTCAGCATACAAATCCAGCCAACTCTTAACATAATTAGTACAACTACAATTCCAATGATGTTGAAAGGGATGTTGTGTAAAAACTAAAAAAAGATTTGCAAATCCGGTTTAACCTATATTCATTTGAATATAGCACAGATAATCATTTTAATCATTCAATCATAATCATTTTGAACTTGACACCTGTTTGGAACATTTTAAAGGTAAACAGGTTGATTGAAAACAGGTCATTGTTATGATTGGGTATAAAGGGAGCATCCCTGAAAGACTCGTTCGCAAGCAAGGATAGGGTGAGGTTCACCACTTTATGAACAACAGCTTGAGGAAATAGTCCAACAGTTTAAGAACAACATTTTTCAATGTGACATTTGATCATCTACAGTCCATAATATCATCATGTTTCAGAGAATCTGGAGAAATCTCTGCGAATAAGTGGCAGATGGCAGAAAGCTAGATAGCACATAATTTGATCCGTTTTCTCTTCTCTTCCTTCAGTAAACTCTTCCATGTTCGGCCTGTCACTCAAACAGATGTTTACCGTGCAGATGCCAGAGAGATCCCACGCATTTTCCAGGTAACATGTGGTGTCTTCTTCAGTGCAGTTACACTGCTGTACAAAGGCACTGCACTGTATGTTTACAGTCTTTTATGCAAAAGGTTTGGGCATGTGCTGTCAATTGACACGTTTTGTGTCCTGCCTGTGACACACAGGTCTTCAGATTTGTTTGCTTTACTCCTATTTACTTAAAACCTTAAATTGTTACTTTAAAAGTTGTCTGCACATCCCATATTTAGTATTTTTTCCAGATATGTTAAATAGTTTAGCACATAATCAGTAATTGTACTCATTAGAACATAATTTGACCATACATTCATTTAAACTGTATTATTATATTATATGTATAGCCTGTTTGCAGCATATTTTTAAATGCTGTTTTTCTGTTTTATTTAGTTCTTTTTTTTTCCTTCACACTTCACCTGTTGGTGCCACTCTGTGTGTATGGAGACGCATGTGGTTGTGTCCAAATAACTCAAATTAGTCATTATACAACTGTATTGTTTTCTATATGTCTACAGTATTTTAATAAATAATATCTCTCTCTCTCTCTCTCTCTCTCTATAGATACTCTATGATAATGAGGGGGAGAGTAAGAAGGATCAGGAGGGCACTATGGAACTTTTGTCGGTGGACAGGTCAGCGTGCATCCCCCACAAAGGTCACGAGTTTGTGCCTACACTCTATCATTTCCCCTCTAGTTGTGAGGTGTGCCCACGGCCCCTATGGAACGTCTTCAAGCCTCCTCCAGCTCTGGAGTGCCGTCGCTGCCGCCTCAAATGCCACAAAGACCACTTGGACCGAAAGGAGGAGGTGCTTGCGCCCTGCAAAGGTCAGGAGATCACCTGTGCTTTGTTTTTACAAGTTTTATTTTGTGGCTACAACAGTCTGTTGCAGTTGTCTCAGAAGTATCTTTTAGTGTAAATGATTTACATGTTAATGATAGTACATGTGTATCTATCTATGGGTTGGTGCGTGCACGTGTGAGGTCCTGTACTGTAAGTAACCTTTGCTGTGTGGTTCCTGCAGTGAACTACGACATGTCCACGGCTAAAGAGCTGCTGCTGCTGGCGAGCTCCACGGCAGAGCAGCAGAAATGGGTCAGTCGCCTACTAAAGCGAATTCCTCGCAAATCATCTGTACCAGCTTTGACCCACACACCCCCTCAGGAGCCCCCTGTCGCTACGTCACCACCACAGCCCTCACCACTCCTGTCGCCCCGCAACTCCCCAAAACTCTCCCCCAGAGGGGCTATCAGGGTGCAGAGCAGAGGTCCTCCACCTTCTGCTAAGACCAGGTGAGTGACCAAAGGCATAACCTGTATATTTGATATTTCATCTATAGATAATTTCAGTGGAGAAAAGAAAAAGGACACAGTACTAGTTTCCCCGTGTGTTGGTACCGTATAGCATTTAACTAGAGAACCAATATACTCTACATTTTAGTTCTGTCATTTTAGGTAACAGGCATTCTAATTTCTTATGCAGCAGTCTAAACTGTGTGGCATGTTAATGTAAATGCATTTTCTCATAGCCATGCTTTTATTCCATTATTTTAATTCTATTTCATTAATAACAGATTTTAAAGTAGCTAAAAAATCATAACTTTTTTTTCATCTACTTTTAAGTAGCCCCTAACAATATTTTCTCTTCTTATCACACTTTCTCTGTACTAAATTCAGTATATGTTATCTCATTCATTCAACCAGTTGTCTGTGGAAACTGTCCTGTAGGTCTGCAATGGCATATTTTAGCATTAAATTGATGTTTTATGGCATTTTCACACCTATAGTTGGATTGCACTTTTTTCACACAGAGAAAAATCCAAGTGCAAATCTGTCACAACCAACCATGTGAGAATGCTCTTTCTGTTGATTGGTCAGAGCTGTGTAAGGTAGAGGCAAGAAAGTAGCTAAAGTAAACTAAACCTTGCACTAAAGGTTAAAATGAACCAGAGTCTGATTTAACCAGACTAAGTTGTCCAGATATGACAACTGCCCTAATTACGTGATATTTTTGTCCTAGAGGAGAATTTGTTAAGTTTAATTTAATAATAAATAAAGATTACGAATAAAGATTATCAAAGTCAAGTAAGGCATAAACTAGATAGCACAATGTAAGTATAACAATAGACAGAATAACATTGTTGTTGCTCTGTTTTGCTCTTTTAGGGTCAGATTGCCTTTGCAGACACTATACTGGTTTTCTGTGATTTAATAAAAAGGCACAGCAGCTTTTTAGCATCCATATTAACATTAAATTGGTGGTAGCTGCTTTTAATTGCTTTAGCTGCTTTGCATCTGCATTTATAGGACTTTCTCTCTAAAGACAATCATATTGTAAGGAGATTATTATAACAAAGCATGATTGCTTGATTACATCATTTGTTTGCACAGTCCTACTAAAGCTGCTGAAGCTACCCTGTAGCTAATGTTGCATAAATGTTGCAGAAAGCAGATGCGCTGCAAATAGTTAAACCTTCACACGCTTCTTTTTCAAAATGTAACTTATGCTAAAAATAATGTCACAGAGTAATCATGTACTTATAATCATTAGTTTTTATTGCACCCATTTTTCTTATTTGCAAGAACATTCTTAGTAAATTATGCTTTTTATTAGCCCCACCCACTGACACAGATTATCAGTAGATTATCAATTGTTGGCACCCCATTAGGCTGAAATTAAAGTGGAGACTATCATACTATCATTCATACTACCTTAAGAACTGCTGTAGAGGAATGTATGTAGTCACTTTATACTGTGAAGCACTAACTTGTAGAATGTTGATCAAATAGACACATTTTTACCCTTAATGTTTATGAAGATAATGTAAAAGGTATTTGTGTACAGGAATGATACCCATGAGAGAGAGATCATTAATGTTATAATCTAGGCCAGGGGTCGGTTGTTTGAACTATAATAACCGATAATGGAAATAAAATTAAATTAAATGAAATGCTTCTTTGGAGAGCTTTTGTTTACATTCCTCCCCCGTCTCTCTGTAGTTCTCGGCGTGACTTTAGTTTCCGCCGTTCTTGTTTCTCCGCCCGTTCTTGGGTTCCCTACCTCCTTATAGGGGTGTTTTTTTCCCCAGCTGTGTCCCAATTCACTAGCCAGGGCAGCGGTAGTGGATTGGACCGTGACCCTGATGACACGGGTTCGATCTCGCGTGAGGAGCAGTGTGATTTTATTCATTTTTTATTTTTTTGATTTCTTTCTTTTTGGGTTTACCTGCTTTAAATTTAACTGTTCTGCAATTGGGTTCAACAACCCTCTGGGCTGAAGAGCTACTTGTCTTTAGCACCCCATCCCATTACACAAAATTTTCCAAAACTGATTTTTTTTTTTTTTTTTTTTGTGGCCCGCCACGTAATGGCTTCAAAAATATCTGGCCCTCGGCCAAATTTAATTGCTGACCCCTGATCAAGGCATTTATACTTTAAGTCTAATTTTAATTGTCTGACTCAAATGTTACTGAATCACTTTCTTTACACTGCTAACCCCATTTAGCCCTGGCCCCATGCTCCGAATCATTCTACACTGACCTCTTCTCCCTGATCTTACTCCTTTACCCTGCGGCTGAGTGTGTGTTTGTGTGACAGTAAGTATGAGGTGCAGACCAGCCCGCATGTCTGCTTGTCTGTGTTGTGCTGAAATCCTCACCTGGCCATGCAGCACCACTATCTGTCTTGTCTTGTTGGCAGCACAATAACATCATTAACTTCAAACCTGCAAGGGCCAGCAATAATCAAACAACAACAACTGCATTAATTCCATGCAAACTCCAGCTTTAACCAACCGAGCAGAAGCAAATGATCCAGTATCTAGTGTGTGTAGTTTATTAGGTGACGTTACCACTCATGCCTACAAATATTATTAAACAATATTGAGTCAGCAAGCACGAGAGAAACAGGAATTGTACATATGTACCAACTGGCAGGTAGTGAGATATGTTTAAAATGAGATGATAATGATACTCTTAACTAAGGTTTACAGTAGGGGTGGGCGATATGGCTCTAAAATAATATCACGATATTTCCGGGTATTTTTGCGATAGCGATATACTTATCGATATAGGAAAACTAAAATAATTCATTCATTTCAGGAATATAGTATAATAGTATAACAGTATAATCATGTGGCAAAATAAATAATATAGCATAAAATAATATAATGCAGCAAATAATATTGCAGAATATTTAGTGCATTCATATAAACTGCAAACTAAACAATTAAACAATAAATACACCTAAAGCTTCACAGTAAATAATAGACTACTTTTAAGACAGAACAGCCCTATTATCACGATATGGATTTTTAATATCATGATATTTCTGTGTCACGATATATTGCATATGATATAATATTGCCCACCCCTAGTTTACAGGGAGTATCAGTGTACTCATTACTGAATAATCAATTCGACAAGAAGTTTTTTTTTAATGATTTAAACACAGATCAGTAATGCAAATCAGATCATGGCAAGTAATGGAGAAAGACTCTCCATAACCAAGGTGGTCCCTCTCCTGTTCCAGCATTATAGAGTTTGGACTGAAGGACTGGGGTTGGGCTGTTCATGAGGATGATGATGATGATGACGATATGTTTGACTTCTGAAGATGTGAAGAGACTGCAGGGTAACCAGAGTGGCACATTATCAGTATGATGACATCTAAAGCAGCTTAAAGCTTGTTGTGTGAGAGGGCTCTTCATTATAATAATGATTATGATGATGATCTTCTTTTTTACTAACTTTGGTGTGATGAAATTATTTGTTTGTATTAAATTAGATTAGAAGATGTTGCACTCACATTTAAAATGTAGTATATATTAGAAATTTGTTTCAATTGCATCACATATATAAACAAAACTGTTCTCCTAGAGACATGAGTAAAGTTGATGTGTTCCTTTTTTTTGTAGCTGTTTGTTTGTGACAGTAATTGCGGTGTGGCACTAATGCACTGCGCCTGGTGTTGCAAGTGTTGTGTGCTGTGGTTCTGATGCACTTTGAATTGGTTTCTTGTAGGGGACAGTAGGGCACAATATAGCACAAACATATGTTTTTTGTAATAAAAATCATAAAGGATCAGCAATTTCAGGATATTCTCTTTTTGTAAATTTTGAGAGGGTTAGTTGTAACACAGCAAACTTCATAATGTGGAGGCTGTACTTTATCCTGGTTTTCATTACTTAAGTTGCTTGAAAATTGTGAGATATCCTAGCCAGTGAGAGCAATTAAATAATCAAAATGTGTCTTAATGGTACCTTAAGGTTAAATCTGTTTGCTGACAGTGAGAATTTTGAAGAAGACATAAAGCATGTATTTCTGGAACCTGTTCACTTGATCTATTTCATTTTGTGCCCTACTCTCCCCTAGTGTACTGCATGCAGCAGTTTGCATTAGTGATTAAAGCATGACCTGACAACTTCTCCTCTGTACTTGTTTTTACAGCTAACCCTGACCAGCACTGGACACACTCCCATGTAGCAAATGCTGCAGAACATTGGACATTACACAAAGGACTTTACCGACAAATCCATCAAGAGAACAACCATCTAATGGAGGGTTTTAATGTAAACAGGCTCTACATGACGCAAAGTGTGGCAGGTTAAAACATACAGTAATATGTGCCTTTCAACAGGTCTGGTCTTTTTATAGATCTGCCTTTCTGTGTCAAGTTTCCAAAGGTGTCAATATTGCAGTGTGAAAGTGTTTAAAAGTATTAAGACACAGTTTTGACGTTTGTTTGTGTGTGTGTTTGTATATATGTGCGTATGTCTGTGTGTGTCGATTGTGTGAAGATACTGTATGTGAGGTAGTAAGTCAGGAAAGCATACTCTGTCCTGAATTTATGTACTCAGCTATTTTATTTCTATTAAGAGAAACAGCCAAACACTACATTTAAGCTTGCTGAAAAACAAAGAATATTTAAGAGCTAAAGCTTCAGAAAGAGCCAGGTTGTCTGATATTAATGTTTGTATTTGAAGGAAAGAATACAAAAAAAGTGCCTATTTTGTGTTCAGAGATGCAATATGCTGCACATTATATTATCTGTTTTGCAAATTTATAGTTAACTAAAACTACCTACATGAGCAGAATGTGCAGCCCTGGTCCAAACGCTGTCTATACATGAACTTTGTCCTAGAACATTGGTCACCACTCTTATCCACCAGGGGCCAGTGTGGCTGCAGGTTTTTTAGAGTTTTAAGAGTTTAATCAGCAGTGTCTCACACATAACTAGACATGTTTCCATGAACGTGGTGGCATTTAAAGGTCGTTTTCGAAAACGCACTTTACAGTGGACATTTTTGCTAACTTTATTTTCATTGTTTTTTGTGAATAGAGAAAAATGCAGATTTTAGCAAAAATCTATTTTCATCAAACTGTGATAGAATGTTCAAAAGGTTACATGACCTCTACTTGTACATCTACAGTAGATTTTCCTCAGATTTATTTGGGTGTTTTTTTCAGTACAAATCAGATATCTAGGTCCGTGTGTGATTTAAAGCTATATTATTGAACAGTCGAAGCATTAGAAACCAGGGCAATCTGCCCACATAAGATTAAAGAGCAGGTTGTCTTGAGTGCTGAAGTGCATAGTATATAAATGTCTCCAACACTGCTGATCTGACTGACTGCAGAGTTCCTCACCTGCTGTTGGAGCTGCAGAGGGGGGCCAACTTTAACACTTCTACAACACATTGCACTAAATTTATGTCTGTTTTGGTCATTGAGCCTTTTTAATATATTTGCCAGCAGATTTTGTGAGGTCTTAGCACCGCCTTCTGGTTAAAAAAATTTGGCACAAGCATTTTTTAAGCACCATTTCTCCGTTCAAAAAAGTTTCAAACACTTGCCTAGTTATATAATGCAAGGTTTTCATTGGTTGGGATAAAAAACTCTTGTGGATAAGATTGATGACCCTATTAGAACAGACAAACACCACTGACTAAATGCAGCACAACAAGGCTTTATTCATTTACTTTAAAGATTTATTTGGAAAGAAATAAATGTTTTATTGGGGAAATAAAGTTTTTCTGTTTCTTGTGTATGCACACCAACTATAGAGAAACCATGAACCATAAAATCATGAAGATTTCATAAACTTACAATTAAAACAGACACCTGCCCATCAGTAAACTGGGGACAGCAACACTTTAAGCTACAAAAAAAGTTTTGTATAGTAATATATAGGATACTGTAAACAAAGGTTTTTGACTTGTCATTAGTGGAGCCCATTTTAATGGGTTAAGATATTTTCCCACTAGATAAAGAACATTTTTTTAAGCATGCATGATCTTTTAGTTGACAGTTTCTTATGGATCAAAACCTTTACTAAAAGTCATGTTTTTTGTCAGTTTGCATCATAATCAATCATACACTCTTATTCATGGGCATTTAAAAAGGTAGGGAGGGATGGGAAGCTGAGGGTAAGATGTTTAGAACAGTTGATGGTTTTTGTGTATTTCCTTACACATGATGAACTTAACTAATAAATGGTAATCAACTAAGTTGAATCAATGAGTATAGACAGTAGTACTGGGACAGATCTTAATCAGTCACTAAATTTGAAGTATTTCAGTCTGGCTTTGCTAACATTAGTAAAACAATGGGAGGTTGTAAAGAGCTCACTGGATTCCAGCGCTATACTGTAATTAAATAGTGCGGTTACGCATATGTGAGTTATTAAAGAAATAAATGTCCAAAGAAATAAATTTTCCAAGCCTTACTGACAGTTACCGTACATGCATTAGTGTATTACAACAACTGTGAACAATTGTAAACATTTTGAGTAAGTTACATGATTTGAAAAAGTACACTGTTGCTCCTTGTATTTTGCAGCATTTTTCTAAATATGTCTAAATATGTTATGATATTCTGAAAACTAAACATTTTTGACAATATTAAAATAACTAAGTTACTGCAGCATACATGTGCCCAAACATTTGAATAACAGATGCTTGCTAACAGCAGTTCCCACCCAAACCGTCATTCAGATGAGTACTGAGCTTCGATTGTGCGTATGATGCTGATTGTGCGTATGATCAGTAAAGGTGTAATATGTTTACTTTGTATGTATGTATGTATATATATGTATGCTTTGATAATATACCCAGTTCCTGCAGATCACTAGTTTCTGGGAAACTCTGAGGAAACTAGGAAACGCACTGAGAGAAAGGATCTTGGTTGGTTTCTGAGTTCATAAACAGCACTGGCCTAAAGAGAGTCTAAAGCCTGGCCCCTGGGCGAATGAAGCCTCACTCGTTCCCCTCAGCTTGGTCACAGGTTGGTCAGTGAGTGGCAGGGCAGTGTTCACTTAGTCACCATAGAAGTGTCTGAATCGTCTGTCATTTTAGCTTTCCACCACTCCACTTATAGAAGACCACAGTAGCCAGGACCCAGCCGTTCAGCGTGCTCATGATGACAAACCGCAGGAGGACTGGAGAGCAAGAACATTTGAAATGTTGTTTCATTAAAAAATAAATGTTACTGAATGTTTCTTCTGGTACACAAAGTATCACACTCTCCGGTCTATTTTCAATTTATTGTTTCTGTGACGCCACAGGAAATAATGCATTTGTACTTTGCCTTTGTTTCTCCAAAATAGTGACTTTACAGACGAAGGAATTCATCAGTTCTAACCCAATTGTTTTACTGACTTTTTTTTTTTAATCATTTTTAGCGCTACAGTGAGATTGGTGTGTTGTAATGATGCAAGTGGATCAGACACAGCAGTGCTGCTGGCATTTTTAAACACTGGTTACATATGACACACTCCTACCTATAGCTGCTCCAGCTTGTAGATATCGTCATCTATCTGCACAGTTTGTGTTGGTCATCCTCTAGACATTTATCAGTGGTAACAGAATGCTAAGGTGTTTAAAAACTCCAACAGCATATAAAATAATATAAACATATAAAATTCTTATTCTAATCCCTTCTAAAGGTTTGACTCTCTTCTAAATTTTGAGCCTAAAATAAATATGCTGTGTAAAATAAATGTCATAATCTAAAACATATTTTCAATACTTTAAAGAGAGCTGGTGTGATGTAGAGATGCCTAGAGGTTTAATCTAGACTGGACTTTTATAATGTGGTTCCTACTGTAATACCCTGTAATCCTGTTTAGAACCTCAGGTCTGGCACAACCATTGTTTTTTTCCTTCATGTAATATGACTATGTATGATAACAGTCTCTAGTTTTGGGAAGGGGGTTATGGCAAGGGATGTGATCATGGGATTTAAGTTTATGCATCATGAATATGAGCTGTTTCTATGATCTTTCTGTTAGCCTCTCATAATAATTACATAAATAATTATTAAATAAATGTGGACAGGACTTTTATTAAAATTGGACTAACCCGTATCATGGGACAGTATATGCTATGCCGATTTTGTTTAAAAATAGTGTTTTTTATTTGATTTATGTTTCATTTATTTAGGATATTAATTATTTTTATGGTCAAATCCAAATGCCCTTCCAACGTATCCACCATGTACTGCATCAACTATTTTTTCTATTATTCTTATATTACTATTATTAATGCTTTTTTTCAGAGAAACTAAATTGTGCTATCTTAAGATGTATTTATGTTTCTATTCAAGTCACTATAATAAAATAAAATAACTTATTAGTTAAGAAAATTAATTAAATTAAGAAAATGTAAAAATGGTCACTGTATTGTAATTCATTAGAAGGGCTCATGATAAAAGCATTGTGTATTTGCATCATTATGCTCATAATATCAGTGACATAAAATTGCTTTAAAATTACAATAATATTGTTTATTGTTATTGTTATATATATTATTTCTGTAACAATATATTCTTATACTCACCTTTCAGATCCCCAGAAGTAAGAACAGTAGTCAGTATTCTGGCTAAACAGATAAATGCAGAACAGGAAGAGTTTTATATCACAGATTTGCAGTTTACAATTCTTCCAAGCAAATAGATTTGATTGGCTGCAGGCTTACCCATGCAAGTGTATGTGGACATGGCCCAAGTCAGAGCGCTCACCTGACCTGCATCCTTGGTCTGCCAGAGGCACTGCAACTGAGCAAACCTACTGCTCGCACTCATCAATGTGCACAGGCTCTGTGTTTAAAACACACACATGCACAGGTTCCCAACACTAGACAAAACACACACATGGACATTGCAGATAGGAGACTTCACAGTGAATGCTCACCATTGCTGAATCAATGATCCAGCTCTTCAGAGTAAGGAGCTGCGACACCCCAACAAAACTGAACGGCTGTCAAGGTCGACCGTGAACACACAAGTTATGCTACGTCTGGGATATTGGACACCATGTCCACCATATCAAAGCTTACATGTCTTAACAAGCAGGGCTCTCTTTACAGCATCACTATTTTAGAAAAAATCAAGTTGATTTTCCAAAGACATGTAATTTTGAGAATAGTATATTGTTAAACGTGTCCTTTTTTGTGCTTTTTTCACTTCCAGGGACTGTTCTATATCTCTCACCTTGTCCAGAAATGGATGTGAAAAGTGCGGCCCTTAGTGGAGACTCAAAGCCAATACTCCGCTTATTGACTTTAGGGGGAGTGCAGGAGCAAGAAATGCATCACATAATGTTGCAACCATGTGTTACATAACGATTACTCTCTACTCCATACAGTTCATATACTTAAAATACAGGAATTACTATTATATCACAGCTATGACCATATTTAAATATTGCCACCCCTTCAGTTGAGTCCTGATGGTTCCTTTAAATGAGGAATCGTGCAGGGCAGCCAATCAGAACAGGGGTCAGCTACATACACTATATTAATCCAAAGTCCCTACAGAAGTAGCGCTGAATAGCTTGCTACACAGTTTGGCAATTTCCCAGCATAAACACACCTCCTGACAGGTTTAGTTAGAGATGAGAAAATTAGAAGACTGTATTACACACTAGACAGTGGATCCCCATTCTTTTATGTTCTGTATTATGTGTTTAAAAAGGAGAGAAATAAAAAAAATAATGTGCATATGTTTTATTTTAGACTAAACTATGGACACATTTATGTATTAACGCAAGCAGGCATGATGAGGTAAACAGAAGTGTGTATAATTTGACACTGCCATGTGTAAAACCCTTCTGCCTTATGACTGATTGAGAGGATACAGGAGGCTGTAGATGAGGCTCTGTCTCAGGTTACCTCCATAGTGAAGTATCAGCAGGAACAGGACAGTATCTGGAAGAAGCATGAGCACTTCATTCTCACTCTCTCTTTCACTCTCTCCCACCAACATGAACATGAATGAAGACTGTGGACAGGCAACAGACGCTCAGACACATTCAGGGTTTTGGTTTACCTTGGGCTATGAGGGCAGGGTACTCCAAGTATGCTTCCAGTGGATATTCATGATACATCTCATATGTTGTAAACACAATATACCTGAAATATAGACATGAGTTTATCCCATTTGTCGTTGTTCCGCAAAAAATCATAAAACATTGAGTACATTTAATTTAACATTCAGATTTTAACTTCAGAGTGTGGGAAAAGAAAGTACAGAAGACTACATGATGTGTAATCAAAAAAGCACAGCCCTCAGGGCCATCCATTAGCAGAGATTGTATGTCCATTAACAAAGCATGCACTGCATGTCAACGCAATCTCCACACGCACACACACACACACACATAAGTGCTCCAAAATAACACTTCCACTTGACCTTTCCCTGCACGAATCCCGGTACAGAGTTACGACAGCAAACAGCTGCGCTTCTATACTGAGAGGCTGTACTTTCCACAGAACGCACTTTCCACCCTTACCCCCCTCCTTACTGCCACACACACACATACACACACAGAGAGACTCACAAAGATGAGAGCTATACAGCACATTTGATGTACTGTACAGCAGCATACGAAAGTATAGCCAGCCCTGATCAAGAGCTCTGTTACTGAGCAAAGGAAAAATAAACTGATTTCTAAAAGATATAAAGTTAAATATGACACACTTATCTAATAAGATAATTACGACTTTCAAGGTTACATTTTATTTTGGTAACACTTTACAATAAGTGCCACAATTAACAGTACTGACGACCATATTGAACATTAATATATATGGTTAAGTAATGTCTCAACTAATTCTTGACACTAACTAAGACGAATGTTGTTCATAATCATGAATTGAGACATTAGTTATAAAACTTCATAATGGAATAACTATCATAATATCAATATCATAATTAGTTGAGATATTCTATTGTAAGTACTATTAATTAATGTACCCTTATTGTAAAGTGTTATCTTTATTTCCATATTGTACAGTTTTGTAGAGAACAGTATTAAGGCCTGAAACAAGACTTTACACAATCAGTATTGCAACTGGCTAATAGTCTTTCAGATCTTGTTTGTTAAATCTTTCTTTCTTTACATGTGAATCTATAAATGCTTCCAGTCCTCAGAGATATTTAGGATCTATCCACATATCAGTGTACTGTGGATTTTGAGATGAGTTTAAGATTTTTATCTTACTGTAAAACACATCCTATTTCAATCTTCATATTTTTACATGCGAAGGGATATTTGTGTCCAGACTTGCTTATATTAAACTTAAATTAAATGTTCAGTCTTGATTGATCCACCATTGTGATTATCAGTTGGAGATAATTAAAATGCTTGGCCAAAACTCCAATCCATTTTTTACTCTTTTTAAATTGTAGAAAACAAAACCAATGCACTTAAAAGAATGTGGAGTTCCATCACTTCTAAGTGACCGCAAAGAATAGGCAAAGTAACCATATGTTTGTCCTATATCTTTTTTACCTCAGACAACCCTTCAGAATCCGATAGCAATGTAACGCTAAACTTCAGTAACATAACTGCTGCTTAACTAGTTTGCATTTAGGGCATTGTTTGTCTTCAGAAAAGGGGCAGGTGGTGCAGCAATTCATTATTATCCATTCCTTAATTCCACTGTGATAGGTGTTATATTTTGTACTTCTTAAGAAAGGCACAGCAAGAGCTGTTGTTACTGGACGTGTGCTCTTTATTGGAGCCGCACAGCAACGGCTTCTACTATGCGCTTGTCACGTGATACACAGATCACACAATGTTTTAAGCCACAATGCTGCAGCCTCTGATGCATCATTTAAGGTGGAATGGGAAAGTTAGCTAGCTAACTTGCTAATGAGACAAGATACTAGCGTTTTTTATGCTTGTTATGAAGTCAATTAAACTATGGTAAAATGTGGTTGTCATTTTTATCAAGAAAAAAAAACTTAAATTTGTGTGGCCATCTTGTTAGTGACTCTAATAGCCCCCTGTTTTAAATGTGCCTCTGGAGAATCTCAGTTTGAAGGTTCATGTACAACACTTCCCCCTCCTTCTCCAGTCTAACAAGTATCAGAACACACTACAACGGTCCTCCTCTCCTCCGTGACCCGGAAACTGATTTCCTGACGCCATCTTTGCCGCCTGTCTGAATACCGCAGGAGGCGAGAGAAGCCGCTTAATATCCTCCTTGAAGAGGCTTCCAACGGAGGATACATCAGTGCATCCTACTCCGGAAGACTTTTAGGGATTTTCGAATGACATCACTGCATCCACGCCCACAGAGCATGCGAAAATGGAGAAGTTAACACACTGTCTCTGTGTTATCTAAAACCAGATCAGTTATTAATTAGTTCACTTTGGATCTCCTCTAAAAGGAAATCATACACAAGCGTTCATTGCACAAAATATGTGTTTATTGTTTTAAACTACATCATACTGACAGAAAGTTCAGGTAATCAGGTTGTACTTTGAAACTTGATATGCTTGTTAAAGTTATGATCTTTATAATCTGGAGTTGTGTTTATTAATTTTTCTCGTTTTTATTTTTGTATGCGGAGTTCTATCCAGAAGCTGTAATTGGCTGGGCAGTATCCGGCATGTGCTAAAAGTGAGCGTTGTGATAGGCTCAGTTAATCAGTAGTCATCATCCTTTCTAAAAGGGATCGGCTGTCACATTTCCCCAATTACAGCTCCTTCCCTCCATTCCTCCTCCTCTCCTCTCCTTGATTCCGGGGTACTTGTGATTCCTCCACCTTCTTCCGTGGTAGGAGAGGAGAAGTAGGAGAGGAGGAGTAGCAAAAGTTTCTGGACGCAGTCCTAGATGTGCACATTAGGCCCCCAGCTTTTCCCTTCCAAAACGTGCCACCGGAAGTGTGCTGCTGAGGGATGAGAGGACAATTTGAGCGAAGCTGTCCATTCACTTTCATTCATTTCGGGGTGTCTTTAAACCAGTAATAAACGTTTTCGATTATGACACGGCCCATGTTCTTTTTTACAAAGAACTGATTTTCTGTCATTTGATCCATAAGATTTATAATCTGTTCATAGCTTTAGAAAATAAAGTTTTTATACAACTATGCTAACAATGACGTGCAAAAAACACGACCCAAAATACTGTGCTGTAATGTTTGGAGAAGTTGCTCCTTATAATTCAAAGGTACGGAGCCGATTGCCGTCGAACAGGGTCAAAGTTACCTCTTATTTTGCAAATATAATACTACTACTAACAGTGATAATACATTGTAGAATACAAATTCCTCACAATGTTATTTCTGTTTTATTTTTTGCGTTTTGCTCTCCTTTTTTCCCTTTAATGGTGTAGTTATTCTAAACACCTGTAAAACAGCTGTTGCTGAAGCTGAAGTGATTAATAAAATTGAACATGTTAAGATATCTGTTTGTGTCCATTTTATGAATTCCTATAAGCTGTCCTTGTTATTTTTCACTTTTGTGCACTCTCTAGTTGATCATGTATTATATTGTTTTGTTGTTATTGTTTCTGAAATGTCCTTCATCATAACTATCATTTGTTGATCGGTTCTCATTTTAAATATTTTAAGGGCTTGTTTATGTTTGCATTTGAGCTGTAGGTTTACTCTGGCCTTTAGCTATTAATTTCACCAAAGACAAATTAACTAACAAATACTTTAATACTCAGTAATGATTTTTTAAAAGGGCTTTTCCCCTCATAGGTTTCAATGAAAAGAAGAAAAAAACTGCATGCTGCTCCCGCACCCCTTACCCTAAAAGCTCCAGGACTAGTCCTCTCTGACTGATACCTTTAGGAGACTTGGTCCGGGTCAGCAGGGCGATCTGCGGCACCTTCAGCACGGAACAGGCCAGCAGCGTGCTGAGGTTCAGCGACTGCAGCAGCAGATCTCTGATCATCTTTATCTCCTGATTTATCTCCCCCTGGATCAGACTCAGCGGGTCCAACCTCCACCAGACACTCTGACCATCACACACGATCAGCCATGATATATACACACACACAAAAACACACAAAAATGTGATAGATCAGAAATACTGAGGGGGCTGCAGTGAACACTACCGATGCTCATGGACAGAGTTCACTTAAAGTTATTTATGGAGGTGAGAACCCAGGAGGTTGTTTTAATCAAAAGGGGGCGCTGAAGGCTCTACTGAGGAGAACTGCCCCTCTAGATGGTCCACAGGGGGGTCCCACAGAATCTATACAGAGGGGAATACCCACTTCAGACTGTTCTGAGTGTTCTTGAATTTGTCAGACACCAGCGCTCCTGAGTGAGTTAAAATGAATGGGTTCCTATGGAACATCTAAGAATAATCATAGTTTATAAATGTTTGACCATTTTTATAACAAACATTGACTTATTTCCTCAACACAGAACAATATCATATGTTAAATACCCAATACACAATGTTTAAAACTTAACTCCAGTTATTACCGTTTAAACCTGCGCTGGCTGTATCTCCACAGTAGCAGGAACAGCGCTTTGCTGCCTAAAACCTGTTTACTAAGGAAAAACTGAAAAATTTAGGCATCTTTCTATACTTTTTAAAGAAAAATACTTAATTCTACTTTATATAAATTAAGGAATATACTGGGCAAGTAGTTATTATTTTTAATTAGAGTTTTATCCGTTTAGCTCCATTCACTCCCTTTGGAAAGGACTGACTCGCGGGCTCCCTCTAGCGGTCTGCATTAATTATCTGATTTAACAGGGAAAATAGGAAGTGGGAGGCTCACCATAAACCAGCTTTGGGGGCTCCAAGGAAAGAAGAAGGTTCAATTTTCTATTGATCCTCTTTTGGATGATTTTAGCTCCAGTAATAGCAAATTATAAATAACATTGAGGATATACAGAACGTAATACTTAAAAAAAACATCATAGTATATATATATATAAAAAATATGTATATATTTTTTTATTATTTATATATTTTATAATATTTTATAAAGATAACAAAACCAAACAAGAACCCTATGCTGATTAAAAGCTAAGCCAGTCAATCAGCTTAATCAGCTTGGCTAACTAACTGTTCATACTTCTTTTTCAGTAGGGAATGTAAGGCAAATATTGTTTTAGCTTTTTCTGCTCAAAAACTAGAGACATTTTATCTAAAAAGCTCATTTAACAGAACTAAAGTGCAATCCTAAACCAGAAAAGGTTGTGACAGTATGGAAAATGCAAAGAAAAATAATAATAAATACAGCCATAAATTATTGAAAAGAACACAAATATTTAATGTTTTTTTTTTTGTAATCAATTTAATTTTATTAATTAATTAACATCCACTCCTGCATTTTAGCCCTGAAATTTGTAAGATAATCAAAACCCCTGAAGTCCTGTTATATCATCAATGGAATTAATATGGAATATAAGGATTCAAAAAATTATTTTTTTGTGCCTCATATAAAAAGTTTATGACAAAAATATTATTATAAATATTCCTTATTGTCACGTGGTCCCTGTCTGTTTTTATTTACCTTTTCTGGCCCTGTATCATGTCTGTTATATCCCCACGTGACCTGTGCTCCTCTGTGTCTCCTGTCTTAGTAGTTTTCCACTCACCTGTGTTCATTTGTAGCTCCGCCCCTTAGTCCCAGGTGTTTCCTGTTTCCCGTGTGTGTCCACCACTATTTAAAGTCAGTGTTCCCTTCTCTCGTGTCGATCCTTGTACGTTTTTACGTCTGTTAGTGGTCCTCATGTTTTTCTGTAATGCTCAGTCCTGGTTTCCTTGTTAAGTTTATTCCATGTTTATTTTGTGTTCATTTTTGTTAATAAATGTTTGTATAGTTTGCGTTTGCGTCCGCCTCCTCGTCCTTCCCGCACCCCACCCTGACAGAAGGATCGACCTATAATGGACGCAGCAAACCCTTGGCTCGGGTCCAGGATGGCCATCCGCCGTGCCCCCTTAGGCACCCTGGCGCAGGAGACCCCGAGGCACCGAAGCCGGAGGAAGCCTCAGGGTAAGCGCTCTAAAGGGTCCCGCCTGCCCGAAGAAGTACCCTTCATGGGGGAGGATTTTCTTGGGGGGGCGCTACGGGTTGGTGCGGTGAGCCTCGGGTCTCTACCCATGTAGGCAGTAGCCATGAGTACCCGAGGCAGGTGACGCACAGCCCGTGGGACTACCTGGGATGTGCACCCAGTAGCTCCGAGGAGGAGGAGGAGCTCTACCCCGCACCAGCCCGCACTCCATTGCCGTTTCCCCCAGGGGCTGTACTCTACTCGGCTCTCGGCCGCACAGCTCCCAAGGCCATCCCGACTCCCATGATGCACGCGGCTAAAACGCCGCGCTCCTTGAAGCCCGCGGCCGAGACGGCGCGCTCCGTGACTCTCGCGGTCGAAACGCCGCGCTCCGCGAAGCCCGCGTCCGAGACGCCGCGCTCCGTGAAGCCCGCGGCCGAGACGCCGCGCTCCGTGAAGCCCGCGGCCGAGACGCCGCGCTCCGTGACTCTCGCGGTCGAAACGCCGCGCTCTGTGACTCTCGCGGCCGAGACGCCGCGCTCCGTGAAGGCCGCGGCCGAGACGACGCGCTCCGTGACTCTCGCGGTCGAAACGCCGCGCTCCACGAAGCCCGCGGCCGAGACGCCGCGCTCCGCGAAGCCCGCGGCCGAGACACCGCGCTCCGTGACTCTCGTGGTCGAAACGCCGCGCTCCGTGAATCTCGCGGTCTAAACGCCGCGCTCCCTGACTCTCGCGGTCTAAACGCCGCGCTCCGTGACTCTCGTGGTCTAAACGCCGCGCTCCGTGACTCTCGCGGCCGAGACGCCGCGCTCCGTGAAGCCCGCGGCCGAGACGCCGCGCTCCGTGACTCCCGTGGTTCATCCGCGCTCCTCGACTCCTGCCACCCCTGAACCTGCATATGCTGCTCCCACAGCCCTGGAATCTGCATACACTGCAGCACCAGCAGTTTCAGGCTCTGCTCCAGCTCCAGCACCAGCAGCTCCCGCTGCCCCTGTGCCCGCTCCCAGAACAATGTTTGGCCCCAGGCCCCCTGTTTCTAGGCCTGCCCCGAGTTCTCCTGACTTTGCCCCCAGTAGTGTGCCCAGGCTAACCCCACAGACTTTAGCTGGTCCTGGGCACTCTCTTGTGTTATTTGTACCTCTCTCTCCCTGTCCTAATTCCTATCTCTGTTTATGTCCCTGTACCCGTTTCTGTCTCTGTCTCTATTCCTGTCCCAGTTACGGTGTTAGTTTCTGTCCCTGTTAATGTTTTCGTCCCGGTCCCTTGCCCAGTAATGTCCAGTCCCCATTTCCAGTAGAGTCCCCGGTCCAGTCTTTTGTCACTTCACCTGTCCAGTCTCCGTTCTCTGTTCCGTCTCAATCTCCATTTGTGCCCGTTGTCCAGTCTGTGTCCCAGTTTTTTCCTCCGCCCAAGTCTCAGTTTATGTTTCCAGCCTCGTTCCCTGCTCAGCCTCCTCACTGGAGTTCTGTCTTAGTCTTGTCTTCTTTTTTTTTTTTTTTTGGTTTCTACCCTCTCCTGACCGGCTCCTGGGGGTTTGTTTTTTCGCGCCCCAGGAGTTGCGCGTTGAGGAGGGGGTTCTGTCACGTGGTCCCTGTCTGTTCTCATGTTTCTGTGTTTATTTACCTTTTCTGGCCCTGTATCATGTCTGTTATATCCCCACGTGACCTGTGCTCCTCTGTGTCTCCTGTCTTAGTAGTTTTCCACTCACCTGTGTTCATTTGTAGCTCCGCCCCTTAGTCCCAGGTGTTTCCTGTTTCCCGTGTGTGTCCACCACTATTTAAAGTCCGTGTTCCCTTCTCTCGTGTCGATCCTTGTACGTTTTTACGTCTGTTAGTGTTCTCATGTTTTTCTGTTATGCTCAGTCCTGGTTTCCTTGTTAAGTTTATTCCATGTTTATTTTGTGTTCATTTTTGTTAAATGTTTGTATAGTTTGCGTTTGCGTCCGCCTCCTCGTCCTTCCCGCACCCCACCCTGACACTTATAAACTGCTGTAGCATGAAGAGGCCGAGATATGTACATGTATTGTGTTTTATGACATCACAGAAACAATTAAATTAAAATTCATGTTTTTTTTCTGCACATATATTAAGTGTATGCTTTAAAAGAAGTGTGAACTAACATGGCAAAAAATGTCAGCATTGATATCAGGCTTTAATTACTCCTACTTTATTAAAAGCCATTAGTTAGCATGCTAATGCTAATGTGACAGTAATGTAATGAGCATTAGCCTGTCTGGGAGCAGAAGCAGGACCCTGGGTGAGTGAGATGTGTGTGTGTGAGGGAGACAGAATGAGTCTCTGTGTGTGTGTATAAGGGTGAAGGAGGAACAGGGAGGGAGATTTACGACTCTTTTAACACAGGGCACACACTTGGGGAGGTTACTTATGAAAATTAAAGCCTGTTGTGAGTGCTGTCAGTTTGTGACTGGAACACTAGCTCCTGACCGTAGCTGACAGCGTTTGTCCTTGCTCCAGCTTTCAACCTTTTCTTCATATTGCACTCCATCATGTTTTCCTTCTTTTGGAGCACTACTATTTTTCTTGCCATCTTTGTGAGGACAGCTTCAGTACAGTTCACCTTGTCTGACACACACACACTCACACACACTGTTTTCCAGTTGGCAAGCCCTGGATTGATGACTTGCAGGAAGTACATTTGGTCTCTGTCTTCGGAGTACACCTTTAATGATAGATAGGTTTAATAGTTCTATAATCAGACACTAGCATGTACTCATAAAGCAGTGCTCTCTTAACCCCCAGTTCACACTCAGTAAAAATTCCATTTGTTTCTTACGTATAATAAGTGTTAAGTAGTAAAGCAGGTTGGGAGATCATTTAAACATTTAAATGTAGTTAAACTGATGCAAAAACAGGGTGGAGTCAGCTAAAATGGGCCATCTTGTAAAATTTGCCAGGTAAGGTTGTAGCCTCTTACATTTTTGCAGCCAGTCGCAATAAGGGCTTTTGTGTTGTTGTAAAAACACAACTTTACATGTAACAATAGTTTTGATTTCTCTGAGGTTGTTAAGGTGGGCAGAGCAGAGCATCATAGGAAGCACATCAGAGAAATCATATGGTAAGTGAAGACAGCAACATTTGCTCATCACTAAAAAGAGTGATAAAGTAATTATGAGTAAGCTCACCAATACAGCAAAAATGTTTCCAATCAAAGTTTAGATCTTTCCCCAGATTTACCCTAAATTTAGCTATTGGGTCACCTATACAGTATGTGACATAGTGAATGACAGTGTAACAACCCACAGTGATAAAACATCTACAGAATTGTTGCATTTTTTCAGAGTTCATAAATCAGTTTTTCAGTGTTACTTGTCTGGTGTTTTGTATGCTTTGTGTGCTTTTTTCAGGTCTGTCGCTTTTTTGTGCTCCTTTCCTGTTCTTAGTTGTTCTTTGTTTCTTGTTTTCATAGTCAAGTTAAATCGGTTTAGTCTTGTTTTCTTAGTTTGATTTTCATAGTTTTGTTTATTTTGGTTTTAAGTTTACCTACTTGTGTTTGCTTTCTTGGTTGTTATTCATTTATTTATTTTTAAATAAATCTTACTGCATTTATGTCCCTCCCTCTCATTTCATCTTTTATGGATTTTTTTTCTTGAATCATAATACATTAAAATTTCTGTTTCTAAAGTCTGTTTTTAAAATGGTTTTAAACTTAAGAGTACTGATTGTGAATGATTCCCACTTTAGAACAATGAGTAATATGGTTGTTTCTCAGAAATAAGTTTTACCTGTCCAATAAGAGTTTTATGCTTTGCAAAACTCCCCTGTAGGGAGACACCTAGTCACCAGGTAGTATAGCTGAGTATCTTGTAATGGATAAAGGTACCACACTGTTACACAAAAGTCCATTCAAACAGTGATGATTTATTTTGATGCAGTAAAAAGTACAAACAAAACACTGAATAAAGAAAGCAGAATTAATACACCCAACTTAAATTAGTACAGGTACAGTGCCCTTCTGAAGTTTTGGAACTGTGAATTCAATCCCTTTATTTTTGCTGTAGACTGAAAAAAATGTGAGTTTAACATTAAATGATTAACATGAGACAAAAGATCAATATTTCAGTTTTTATGTCCAGGTATTTACATTGGGATAAACAATTCAGAAAATAACATCTTCAGGTGTGTTTAGCTGTCCAGGTCCTTCCCGATACATTATTTATTCAAACAATAAACAGCACTGAATGTGTTACACTCAGTTTCAGATTTGGGATTTTCTGTGCAGACTGTGCATTTACAGTTAGAGGAATTAAAAAACAAAAGTGAAAAACAAGCACTTGTGAATCTAAAAGAAGATGAAAAATCAATAAGAGCCATTGCACAAATATTGTCCAAAGCCAGAACAACGGTTTAATATGTCCTGAAGAAGAAAGTAATCACTGGTGTAGTAAATAACAGATGTCAAACAGGTAGAACAAGAAAACCTGCAGCGGTTGATGACAGAAACAATGTGAGTTCTGTCAAGAAAGACCAGACTAAAACAGCTGTTGGTGACATCAGCAATGACTTCTAGAGCACAGGAGTGAAGATATCACAATCTACTGTTTACAGAAGACTTCATGAACAAAAACACAAGCATCAGCAAAAAATGGAAACCATTAAGAAGACCAGACTGGAATTCACCAAGAAGTACAGAGACAAGCCTGTGGATTGATTATGGACTGATGAGACAAGCTGTACGGAAAAGACAAGCTGTACTTCTGCAAGAATGCAATTTATCAGTTCAGTGATGTTACATTTTGGAAACTCAAGAAGAGGCAGAAAAAAGTTAAGCATGATCTTAACTTTGTTGCAAAGCTGAAAAGATCAAATAAAACATTTTTTTTCCAGAATTTTTAAACAAGAACAGCATAGCAGGCAATATGCATGCTGCACATTTTTTAACATAGGGTTAGAAATTCAATCCTTTTTCCTGGTGTCTGGTCTGATCTATGAGGAGTTGGATGTGTCCTCTCTGTATCTCTATGGGTTTTCTTTTGGTACTTGGTTTCTTCTTTCCCCCAAAAAACACATGACGTGAAAATACTGTGCTGTTGTCCCACTGGATGGAAGTGAGTAGTTATGTGTGGTATCTTGTCATGTACTGGGCCCTTCTTTAACTAGTACCTAGTGGTTCTGGATAGATTGGTTGCTTGTTTTATTTTTAATATATAGCATGAATAAAGTAATTTCTCTAATGTATTTTATAGACTGAATTGATTTCATTTCATGCATTCATTTAGACACTGTGTTGGGTGGTGGTGTTGCTTTTTGATTAGTCTACTATAAAAGCTTCCTAAGAGAGAGGCTGTTAAACTGTCCAGTTCCAAACTGTGCTTAACAATGCCAACCTTTTACGTCACAAATCTCTGCCACTTTACTCTCACACACACACACACACACACACACACACACACACACACACACACATATATATTTTGTGACCTTGATCCCCAAGGTTGCCAAACTGATTTTAGAAAATGTAACCACCCCCCCCCGTCCCTTTATTCTGTTAACACAATATAGTATTACAGGGCCTGTGATTGTGTTTGTGTGTGGCTGTCCTTGCATTGCTCACTGGTGCCAAAACAATCACCTGATGGTGCAGCAGAAGATAGAAAGGGAACTTTTACGGCCTGTGCATGGAAGAGCTTTAGAATAGCTGACCTGTGATGTATGTGTGTGTATGGATGTGTGTGTTTGCACATCATGTGAGAACTCCTCTCTGCATTGTTCAGCTCTCAGCTCCACTCTCCGTTATCTGCCCGCTGTTTTGTGTCCAGTTCCACTGGGTGCTTTATGGGGACATTAATAGTCTTTATGTGAAGCCCAGGCAGAATTGATTTTCCTGGAGACAAACTGAGACCTCGGTTGAAGAACACAATGGCTTGGTCTGTTACCATGGCCTGTGCTGCCTGCAGGTTTTAAGTGATAAAGCGTGCTGGTACTGTGGGAAATATTGCCCATATAGATACTGATTCATTTGGATATAAAATATGATTTTCTAAAAAAATAATCTACTATATATATTTTTATATATTATTTATATCACGTGTTGAAGGTGGATTTAGAAACAATACACCATTAATTTTGCAGTATGGAGTGATGCCATTTTTTTACTTTCTTTTGTTATTTAAATGAAAAAGTACATTTTAAAAGAACAATTAGTAACAATAAAGAAGTTTTTTATTCTTTGAAAATTCTTTATTAAATGTAAAGATTTTTTATAAAGAACCATAATAAAAACTGAGACTACATTAGCACCATAAATGGCCATAATTCCAAAACATTAAGGCACACAACTGCAATACTTTAAAAGTGTTTCTGCACTCTTCATTTTTAAACAATTTATTAGCTCCACCTTCTCCATTTTCTCTCATCCTACTTAAGCAAATTATTTTCTTAGGTAGTATTTCATATTCATATTATATGTATGTGTATTAATTGCCTCATTTATATCTGATTTAAAATCTACAGTTCATGATTCACTCACACTTAAAGCACTTAAAGTAATTGTATCATATAAATTAATTTATATACATAGTGCCCACAGCACAACAGAACATGCATAATGTGACACAGCACTGTAAATATAGACTGTAGACATTTAGTGTAAAAAAAAGTTGTGAAATGATACTGAGGTTTGTGTTTTTATGACTTTCTGCCTATAGTGATATACTCAATCAGTCAAAACACTCATCTGTATTGGGAGAACTATTCAAAAAGTAAAAAGTGTGCTCTCACAGCTAGCAATAATTAATTACCCACACGCCTGCTTTTCACGAGCCCCATGCTCTGTCACTCATGGCCAATTTCAGTAATTAGACGTTTCCTGATTTATCGAGTGTGCAGACTTGGAAATATAGAAGATGAGAAGAATGAAAAATGCTGCCACAATAAACTGCTCCAGAGGCATGGAGGCAGTTTTCATAAAGACCTACAGACCAACTGTATGCCAGAGAGAGTAGTTGAACATTATAGAGCATTACTCACTGCTTTTATGGTGTCTGTCTGCTACAAAAAAAATGTCAACTAAAAAGTCTAGCCTGATTTTATTCAGGATAAATTTGTTCTGGATCTAAATGGAAACTTAAATTCCAGGTATTTTAGGCCCCTGTCTGTCACTCAAGCTTCAGGCGAAAATGTTTCAGTGATAATTTGTTCATTTGCCTCTGCGTGAGACATTAAAATTGTCCTTCACGAAGTGGCCACCGCCCTTCTTTAGCTAATGGGGTGGTGGTGGAAGAGGCAAAATCATGGCACTGAGCCATGGGGCCATTAGCTAGCTAACCGCGACCTTCCTTCATAACTCACTGGCCTTAAAGAATAGATTTGCTGTTTTTTAACCTAGACGTTTCACATCATTCATATTCAGACCCATTTAATGTGAAAACACATCACTCCTCTGTTCTTTTCCTTTTATCACTGGCCTTAAACAGGGGACAATTGGCCAATTTTCTTAAGTTCTTTTTTCAAAAACTGGAAATATGCTGAGAATCTATGGAGTCTTTTGATGCTCTACAGAAAATTCTGTTAATCTGCTCTGTAAAACGAATCATATATAACCCCCTAGGGATATATACTTTTTTACATATTAACCACATTTTTGGGTTTTAATTTGAATGAAGTTTCATTAATGTGCATTACAAGTTTTGTTTTCTGAGCAGTTCAGTTAGTGTAGTGTTTTAATGTACTGTGTAATTCACTTTTACACAAATAGCTGTATTCTCAAAATTATTTTTATGTTACATTATTTATGTTACAATATTGTGATCTCTATACAAAATCATCTTAGTACCTTACTGTTGATTTTTTATTTATGTTGTTGCAATAGTATATAAATAGTATTATATATAACATTATATATATCATATTATATGTGGTCTTTTTGCACTCTGTAAGTAAAGCACAAAAGACATGTTTTATATAACAGAAAAGAGCAAGGTTCTTTTCTGTTGTAAAATATTCTCTCTTTTTTTCTTCAGTAAATGTAAATTCTGATTAGTAGTATTTATCTAGTTTAGTCAGTTGCAATAATAATAAAATATGATTATTATTGAGAATTAGCTTCTTGATGTTCTCTAGCAAAAATCTTTTCATTCCAAAATGTCAACTTTACAGAAGAAATGTAGAAGCTTTCCTAATTTTAATGGATCAATGTAATATGATTTTATTCCTTGTCATTCTGGAGCATTTTTATTGGTCAGTTTGGA
The DNA here is from genome assembly GCF_023375975.1 of Astyanax mexicanus. NCBI lineage: Eukaryota > Metazoa > Chordata > Actinopteri > Characiformes > Acestrorhamphidae > Astyanax > Astyanax mexicanus. The sequence continues at coordinate 51,769,628 of NC_064408.1, forward strand.
AAAAAAAATACAGACATATACAGTATAATATGTCACATATATTCTGTAGATAATAAAGACATTTTACAGTTTGCCAGTCTTCTGGCTGGGACTTGCTTCATCCTCACCTGGCTTACCTTCTATAAACCTTTCTATTATAAACCGACTCCCTCATTTAAATCATAACAGCTGCTATTGTCTCGCCGCTCATTCAACTGAAGCTGCACACGGTAATGTGGCCATTAGGCTTGAATGTGTTAGTCATTGTACAGCCGTCTGCTCCACAGACATGCAGATGGAGGCTTTTATTGAAGGCTCGTATGATTGGCATCCGTGTGAGAGAATACACCAGAAATAATCTTACAGATCTTTTCAGTGGCTTATCCAGGCTTTTATGATCCGGCTGTGTTAAAAGCAGGGAAATGCAATACAGCATATTGAGATTTCAGGCAGTGGGACAGTAATACCGGTCTAGATGGGTTATTTTTACACTATATACTGAAGTAAAGGGATTTTTAAATTTTAAAGTTCACTGGTCAATTTTCTGTGTGCAAACCACCTTTTCCTTTTCACCATTCAAGGGGACATTTTAGGCAAAACTCACTTTTTTGCGTGCTTTTGTATTTCCACTTTCCATCCATCAGTTTTCTGTAATAAGCTGAAAGAGTTTGGTTTCAGAAATCATATGATATAATGAGCCTTTTGGATGGCTCCCTTATTGTGACATCACAATAAGAAAACCATTCTGGAACCACCTGTAACCCATTAACCCCAACCAGAGCCGCACACAATAGATCAGTTGAAGATCCGACATTTTACTTTTTTGGTTAAGATCCTTAAACAGTTCACAGCAGGGTTAGCTAACAGACTTTGTCTGATGGAGGGATCTGTACCTACTGCCTACTGGAGATGTAAGTACTGTAATTCAATTAAAGAGTTTTTTGCTGCTATCGCAGTTAAGCATGAACTAGCTAGTTTGTGTTTTGTGATTTAGCACAAGCTAACACTAACATGTTGTAAACTCTAAGCACATATATGGCATGGCCAACAACAGCTTATTTGCATAAAAGTGAGAGAGCCCTTAAACGGCTCCTTCTGAAAAGGACTGAAAATGGCAAGATCTTGGTGAGATCTCTTTATATAAAATAACTTTGTAAACATGTCTTGTGTAGCCCATAGACATATTCTAACTTGGGGTAAAAGAGGTGTAATATGCCCCCTTTAATAATATTTACTTTGATGACTGCATGACCACAGTGTTGAAGGCCAGTGTTGTAGTTACCGCAAGTCTGACTTCATGCTGGCAAAGAATTGCAATGAAGGAACTGTGTGCAGAGTTACAGTATTTCCCCATGTACCGCCAATCATGTTCATTTGGCAATACTACACACTGATTGTGAGTAAGGGATGGAGGGACCCATCTATTATTCAAATAAATAATACCAGAAGACAATCGGAAAGAGGTACATTTTGTGTGATGCAGTAAGAAATGTTACATAGACTATACCTTATTTATTTTAGTGGGTCTCAGCTGTATTTGTATTGGTTCAGTAATAGTGCCTTATTAATAGTGCTTAATTTTCTTTTTTAAGGATTTCAATGAAGATCTTAAGATCATAACCATGGAAATTGGTGTAGTTCAAACACATAGATGGACTTATACCATGAAAAAAATGGGTATATTGGCTAAAGTGAAGGATTAGCTGTGATTTAGGCTAGAGCTATAAATCTGAGAAGAAATTTACAGGTAGTAGGAGTTTGCACTTGTTTGCCCTGAACTATATAAGCCAAATCCCTGCTGTAGTTTTATCATCATGATTACAACAGGGCACAGTATGAGCAGAATATTTAGGCTATCATTTTGCCCATATCCTGTAGCTAACCTTCATAGGGGCGAAGCTAAACTGGATTTTGAAAAGTTGTCCCCAGTGGAAACTATGTCTGTGGTGTAACTCAACACTGATCCATGTGAGACTGAGGCAGAATAAAGGATTTGGACAGACTGTTGGATGCATAACATGCTTGCCTCTCTTTTAGGTGGTGGTCTGTTAGGTGGAGTGTGCTGGGGTTTATCTGCTGTGTGTCCACACTGTCCACAGCAGTGGGAGTGACAGGAAGTGCTTAGGAGGCTTTATTGTGTGTTCTGCTCTGTGTAGGACGAGAGGAGCTTTGAAAAAGAGAGAAATGTGTTTATGGAAATGTCTTAAAGAATGCTTTCATTTAGAAGCATATATTTGTAGGTTTGCAGGGTCTGAATATAAGTCAGTGTGTGTGTGTGTGTGTGTGTGGTGAGAAACTGAGGTGCGTGGGCTGATGGGGGTTACTGATTGTTTGCTATTAGCAGTGACAACACGTCTGTCCACCCACATGCTCAGTGCCGTATCTCAGATTCCAGCCATTGACACACTCACACACACACAAACAAAGAAGCTCTCGTTCTAGCACCCTGCCTTTTAGCGCGCACACACACACACACACACACACACACACACACACACACACACATATGCCAGTCTGCACAGCTTGGACACACTTGATTGAATGTGAGTTTTATGTAATCTTAAAAAACTGTGATCTAAAAGCTTAAACCTGCGCCATTTAATCCCACCGACGGTGACTTTGAAGGCTCTGAAAAAGCTGTTAATGTGTTCTACAATGAACATAGAGCTGTAACTGAAATTATATGTTGTCTTCATTTCATAAGTCAACTTATATGTGGGTGGTGCAGTTTGTCACATGACCACAGCCATTTACATCAAGCATGCATCTAAGAAAGATGGATTTTGCATCAGACCTCTAAAGAAATTAGTTTAAAGTCTGGTTCGCTATTAATCACATTTAAAAATATTTTCACTGTTTCACTAAGATATTCAAACAAAGTTTTTTTTTTAGGTAATAATACTCTAAGTTTTACATTAAGTATTCAGTACAATTCTGCATATTATCCAATACGAAGCCATGTACATTTTCCAGGACAGTGTTGTGTAAGTGTAGGACATTACTGTACTTCAATTACAATCCTTCAAATATAAGTGCAGAGCAATATACAGCTAGTCAGGTTAACTGGGAGGTAATAAATATTAAAAACTGATGTATAGTGTAAAAATGTACTGTAAAAATGATATCAAATTACTGACAATTGTAGCTGCCAATAAAATATTGTAAATTTACATTTAGATTATTTCAAGATATTTTACAATACTTTTAAAGAGTTAAAACAAACAGTGGGATTTTAGTGCACAGGGCACTAAATCAATTTTATTGTACCATAAAAATAGATTATTGTCTACTGTAATTAATAATAAATAAAAAACATAATAAATGTAAGATATTGTACATTTTGTTGCAGAATAATGTTACAGAAATACAAATCCTAGTAAGCAGTTTATGATAAAATAACATTTCTTTAAATAAAAAGTCATTTGGGCTAAAGAGTACAGTAAATGTGTAAACAATAATAAAAAAAACAATATATTGTACAAGTATCTGACTAAAACAACATAAAAATATTGCATTAACTGTATATAAAATATATGTTGCAATACATGTAAAATCAGTCTAGTTTCTTATACTTTAGGGTAAATGATTGTAAGAGGTTGTGAAACTAAAAAATCCAGAAATGTGTTGTCAATACAGACTGTAAATATTTAAAATGTTTTTTTTTTGTTTGTTTTTTTTACATTTTTTTCAATTTCAAATTTTTAATGTGATTTTAGTGGAAATAGGTAGGCGTGTCTAAAGCTTTTGAGTAGAACTGTTGTAAAAGCACTTAAAGAAACTTTAACCAATACCCCCAGTTTTAATTCATCCTCACTTCTGCTTCTCCACTACCCTCTCACACATGTTCGGTAATGGCTCAGACCCTGAGGGATGCTCAAAACCCTGCTGCAAAATTTAACACCCACCCTCCCCAAATAGCTCACAAAAACTGAGTGATGCTCTGAAACAACTCTGCTGCTAAAACTCTACCCAGAGACTTTATGTTAAAATCTTTTTTAGATTTAAAGTGCAGAACAATCGATGCCTTTGGTAGGTTTTCACAATAAACAGCAACATTTACTCTCACAGATCTGACAGAGGCTTCGGTGTTTAAGTTATTACTGCATTTCACGCATGTCAGCTTTAACTAATTGTGTCAGACCATTTAACAAATTGCCTGAGTGCAAATGAACTCGGGTCAGAAGGAGGCCAATGTTGAATAGCTAATCAATTACTTATCCCTTAACAGAACCAAAACAACCAAAGGGTATAAATTAAAGCTGAACAGAATCTTCAGCAGAATGCAACATAATAAAAAAGTATGACAAAGTTTTAGTGCCATAAAATAAAAAGATTTGATGCTATCTACCTTAACACTAATGTATACGAACTTGCATCTAGATGATAAGCATGATATACATGATCTACACTGAACTTCTGGTCATACCAGCAAAACCATCTTTTCAACACAACCTCTCTATAAGCATCGACTCTCTCTCTCTCTCACCGACAAAGGTTGCCAGGAACCTGAGTGTTATGGTTGATGACCAGCTCTCCTTCACGCACCATGTTGATCCTGCCGCTTCGCGCTTTATAACATCAGGAACATTAGACAGTTTCTGACGCAACAGGCCACCCAACTCCTGGTGCAAGCGGTCGTCATCTCACGCCTCGACTACTGCAATGCCCTGCTAACTGGCCTCCCGGCCTGCGTAGTAAAACCACTCCAAATGATCCAGACTGCAGCAGCACGTCTGGTCTTCAACCAACCAAAACGGGCACATGTCACCCCGCTGCTCATTGAGCTCCACTGGCTACCAGTTGATGCTCGCATCAAATTCAAAACTCTTACAATCGCCTACAAGGTGATGACAGAACAGGCTCCTTCCTACCTGCACTCGCTCCTGAAGGCTTACGCTACCTCCCGGCCGCTGCACTCCTCCAATGAACGTCACCTCTCTTTACCAAACAAACATTCACACAAAGCAATCCAGACTGTTCTCATACAGAGTTCCCCAACGGTGGAACAAACTACCTTCCACTACCAGATCAGGAGAATCTCTCGCTATCTTTAAGAGACTCCTGAAGACAGAGCTCTTCAAAGAGCACTTACTCTCCTAACACCTCTAACACACTAACTACTTCTAACCCCATTTCCTTCTTCCCCTCCTTCACTTCTCTATCCTATTATTCCCCTTTGACCTCCTTTAAGCCCTATCTAAAAATGGGTTATCTAAATTCCTATTACTTTTGTACTTCATTATTGTAAGTCGCTTTGGACAAAAGCGTCTGCCAAATGAAATGTAATGTAATGTAATGATCTGCTGCATCCTTGTAATAGGATAAATACAGTTCATTTGAATATTCATTATTCATTCAGATGTCACATATATGGCTGTATTTTCCATTCACATGCTAAATTATTATAAACACATACACTGTACTTCCACACAATAGCCACTTTATTAGAAACACTTATTTTTTAATTCGACGCACTGGCCACTTTATTAGAAACTGCCTATTTTATCATTTCACTTACTTGCCACTTTACTAGAAACACTTACCTTATAGTTCCACTCACTGGCCACTTTGTCAGAAATGCCTACCTTAAATAAGAGACCACTTAAAAATGATGTGTGTTTTTTATTTTACCAAATTGAAAATCTCTGGAATATAATCATGAGGAAGATAGATGACCACACGCCATCAAACCAAACTGAACTGCTTGAATTTCTGCACCAGGAGTGGCATAAAGTTATCCAAAATCAGTGTGTGATACTGGTGGAGGACAACATGCAGGGATGCATGAAAACTGCGATTAAAAACCAGGGTTATTCCACCAAATATTAATTGACTGTATGAATATTTGAGCATGAATACTTGTTTTCTTTGCATTATTTGAGGTCTGAAAGCTCTGCATCTTTTTACTTATTTCAGCCATTTCTCATTTTCTGCAAATAAATGCTCTACATGACAATGTCTATAGTTCATAGAATAAAACAACAGTGTTCATTTTACTCAAACATATACCTATAAATACCAAAATTAGAGAACCTGATTCAGAAACTGAAGTGGTCTAAGTAAAAAGTTCTACTCACTGGCCACTTTATTACAAACACCTACCTTATAGTTCCACTCAGTGGCCACTTTATTACACCTGTCCAGAGAAGTAGGTAAGAGCCTCACCAGATGTGGGATAAGCTCTGGAAGATGATGCAGATTAGCCTGGTCACCATCAGTCACAGCTAATGTCTTACTCTCCTCACAGATATTGGTCACCCACTTTTTGACATTAGATGTACATTCTTGGATGGATTGTGATGGATTAGGAGTGTGAAGACTTTCTTCATTACATGTAAGTTGAGCACTTCCATCTGCAATTCACTTTTTTTAGGCTTGTTTGCATGTGTCTGAAATGACAGGCAGAACTTTAATCATTGCCTTCAGATTCATTTAGAGCAGCAACTGCAATAGTGTGAATGAGCTGTCTGGATCTTAAAGAACTAGGAATTTGTCATGGACTAAAGAACTTGTCCCATGGCTCTTTGGTAAAAATCTCCCACCTGTATTGCTTTTTAAGGAGACAATCCCACTGACCAATCTTTTTTATGCAGTGTGCGATCAACTTTGATCAAACAAGGTGGCTGTTTTGTTAAATCGCTGCTTTGAACCCCAAAACACTATATATATATATATATATATATATATATATATATATATATATACATACTATGGCAAGCCAAACAGGAAATATATAATAAAAGCTGATATATATATAATGAAAGTCGATATATATATATAATGAACTCTGATATATATATAATGAAAGCTGATATATATATAATAAAAGCGATATATATATAATGAAAGCCGATATATATATATAATGAACTCCGATATATATATAATGAAAGCTGATATATATATAATAAAAGTGATATATATATAATGAAAGCTGATATATATATAATGAAAGCTGATATATATATAATAAAAGCGATATATATATAATGAAAGCCGATATATATATAATGAACTCTGATATATATATAATGAACTCTGATATATATATAATAAAAGCTGATATATATATATATAATGAAAGCTGATATATATATAATGAAAGCCGATATATATATAATGAAAGCTGATATATATATAATGAAAGCTGATATATATATAATGAAAGCTGATATATATATATATATATATATATATATAACGAAAGCTGTTAAGACCCTTTAAGAGGTAAACGGGTGGTCCGCACAGTCAGCCTGAGAGACTGAAGGTGGCGTTGTGGTTCAGCCGGCCGCAGCTCCTCGCGCAGGGGAGGCCGACCACCGGCAGGCAGCGCGGCTCATTCTCTCCACGGAGGTGCAGCGCGACCGGCCTCGGACTGGCTTTAAAGTGTCAGGGGGCGAAGGTGGCAAAAAAGCACCGGCCCGCGAGCTGCTTTCACTTTCCCCGAGCCGGGGACGGTCTACCAGCGTTCATTATATATATATATATATATCAGCTTTCATTATATATATATCAGCTTTCATTATATATATATCAGCTTTCATTATATATATATCAGCTTTCATTATATATATATCGCTTTTATTATATATATATCAGCTTTCATTATATATATATCAGCTTTCATTATATATATATCGCTTTTATTATATATATATCAGCTTTCATTATATATATATCAGCTTTCATTATATATATATCACTTTCATTATATATATATCGCTTTTATTATATATATATATATCGCTTTCATTATATATATATCAGAGTTTATTATATATATATCAGCGTTCATTATATATATATCAGAGTTCATTATATATATATCAGTGCTATCCTTACTTCCTTTTCCTGATGATTTAATTTCCTGTTCCCATTTTTCCCCCCAAGCTAGCTGCTGTTGTTAAAAAAAACTTATGGAGTGTTATTTGTAACAATATCATATAAATAAATGAATAAAGAAATAATTGCTTAAAATGTTAAATAAATATTTAAAATGAGATTTAATTAATTAAAAATAATTAATAATTAGTTTCCCAAATCCCTATATTTCCGTATATATATATATATATATATATATATATATATATATATATATATACGGAAAAAATAATTAATAATTAGTTTCCCAAATCCCTATATTTCCCTATATATACATATAGGAATTAAAAAATAATTAATAATTAGTTTCCCAAATCCCTATAATTCCCTATATATATACGGAAAAAATAATTAATAATTAGTTTCCCAAATCCCTATATTTCCCTATATATGTATATATAGGGAAATATAGGGATTTGGGAAACTAATTATTAATTATTTTTTCCGTATATATATAGGGAAATATAGGGATTTGGGAAACTAATTATTAATTATTTTTTAATTAATTAAATCTCATTTTAAATATTTATTTAACATTTTAAGCAATTATTTCTTTATTCATTTATTTATATGATATTGTTACAAATAACACTCCATAAGTTTTTTTAACAACAGCAGCTAGCTTGGGGGGAAAAATAGGAACAGGAAATTAAATCATCAGGAAAAGGAAGTAAGGATAGCACTGATATATATATAATGAACTCTGATATATATATATAATGAACGCTGATATATATATATAATAAACTCTGATATATATATATAATGAAAGCGATATATATATAATAAAAGCGATATATATATAATGAAAGTGATATATATATAATGAAAGCTGATATATATATAATGAAAGCTGATATATATATAATGAAAGCTGATATATATATAATAAAAGCGATATATATATAATGAAAGCTGATATATATATAATGAAAGCCGATATATATATAATGAAAGCTGATATATATATAATGAAAGCTGATATATATATAATAAAAGCGATATATATATAATGAAAGCTGATATATATATAATGAAAGCTGATATATATATAATGAAAGCTGATATATATATAATGAAAGCTGATATATATATATATATAATGAACGCTGGTAGACCGTCCCCGGCTCGGGGAAAGTGAAAGCAGCTCGCGGGCCGGTGCTTTTTTGCCACCTTCGCCCCCTGACACTTTAAAGCCAGTCCGAGGCCGGTCGCGCTGCACCTCCGTGGAGAGAATGCGCCGCGCTGCCTGCCGGTGGTCGGCCTCCCCTGCGCGAGGAGCTGCGGCCGGCTGAACCACAACGCCACCTTCAGTCTCTCAGGCTGACTGTGCGGACCACCCGTTTACCTCTTAAAGGGTCTTAACAGCTTTCGTTTTATATATATATATATATATATATATATATATATATATATATATATATATATATATATATATATATATATATATATATCAGCTTTCATTATATATATATCAGCTTTCATTATATATATATCAGCTTTCATTATATATATATCGGCTTTCATTATATATATATCGCTTTTATTATATATATATCAGCTTTCATTATATATATATCAGCTTTCATTATATATATATTGGCTTTCATTATATATATATATCGGCTTTCATTATATATATATCGGCTTTCATTATATATATATCGCTTTCATTATATATATATCGGCTTTCATTATATATATATCGCTTTCATTATATATATATCGGCTTTCATTATATATATATCGGCTTTCATTATATATATATCGCTTTCATTATATATATATCGGCTTTCATTATATATATATCGCTTTCATTATATATATATCGGCTTTCATTATATATATATCGGCTTTCATTATATATATATCGCTTTCATTATATATATATCGGCTTTCATTATATATATATCGGCTTTCATTATATATATATATCGGCTTTCATTATATATATATCGGCTTTCATTATATATATATCGCTTTCATTATATATATATCGGCTTTCATTATATATATATCGGCTTTCATTATATATATATCGCTTTCATTATATATATATCGGCTTTCATTATATATATATCGCTTTCATTATATATATATCGGCTTTCATTATATATATATCGGCTTTCATTATATATATATCGCTTTCATTATATATATATCGCTTTCATTATATATATATCGGCTTTCATTATATATATATCGGCTTTCATTATATATATATCGCTTTCATTATATATATATCGCTTTCATTATATATATATCGGCTTTCATTATATATATATCGCTTTCATTATATATATATCGGCTTTCATTATATATATATCAGCTTTCATTATATATATATCGCTTTCATTATATATATATCGGCTTTCATTTTATATATATATCGGCTTTCATTATATATATATCAGCTTTTATTATATATTTCCTGTTTGGCTTGCCATAACATACATATATATATATATATGTATGTATATATATATATATATATATATATATATATATATATATATATATACATATATATATATATGTATATATATATATATATATATGTATACAAATATTCTGGATCCCAGGTTTTGCATCTATCAGGATCCTTCGCTGGTCCTGTTGTGGCTCCCTCTTCCCCCTCCTGTCCATCAGTTGGTTGTGGCAATGTCAGTCCTGTCACTATCTGTCTGCCTACCACGGACTCTAATGCTCCAGAAAAAGATTCCCTTTCCCATGATGCACCTGTGCTCAACCCTGATGCTGGATCACGTGACACATCTGCATTCCAGTTCGCCATCCTATTGATTGTACACACCTGGACTCCTTACTATAAATAGCTCTCACTTGCACCCATTCCCTGCCTGGTATTGAACCTATTATGATTTCTTTTGTGTTTTAGCTTAGCCCTTTTTTGTTAGCCTTTTTCGGTTCTGACTCATTTTTGTATATTGACCATCCCTTTGCCTTGCCCTTTATTTATGCTGCCATTTTGTTACTGACTCTGCCTGCCCTGACCATTCTTATCTGCCTTATCCCTTATTTAATAAATGATCTATATTGTATCCACGCTTGTCTGTCCCGTGTTTGGCTCCTGTGACAGAAAAGGCTTAGTCATGCATGACGCCAATCAAGACAACTGAAAAGAAAGGGCTGGAGTTGGCTTCAGATATAATAAATAATAAAAAGTAATAATAAAAATACATAACTTTTGCCTTTAGGCTTTTTAGAAATTTACAAGTAATCATTACATTAGAAGTTTGTCAAATAACCAATCAAATCTGGAAAGCAAATAAGTAAATTTTCTCAACACATACTGTAGTTCTTCCCTATATTCTATTTCAAGCATAATGTATCATCAATAGTATCAGAAGTTTAGTGTCTATTGTTAACTGCACTACTTTTGTCTGCTCTGTCTAGTTCAACTGATTCAACTGATTCAACAATTCTGGCAACTGGTCATAAACCTCCACACTCATTTTACCCATCACTTTGTCTGCTAGGTGGCACTAGGTTACAAACCTGAACCAGGAGGAAAACAGAGCACTTTGGGAGGCCAACTAAAAAAACAAACAAACAAAACAACATCCTCACAAACTGGAAATCAATGAAAAACATCACACTCGATGTTTGTGAGCCTAATGTGGGTTTTCTTTTTACTAAAACCTTTTAAGGAATATAAGGAAAAAACTTAATGTGGGTTATTTTACTAAAACAATGAGTCAGAAACACCAAACTTCTCTCATTTATTTTACTGCATTATAAACTTAATTCGAATTAAATTAAACTGTAATTTTATTTGTTTAGATCTTAGAACTTGTTTAATAACAGATATTTTTTTATAAATCAGCATTACAGAAAAACAGCACCTAAATGAAGAAAAACACAATAAAAGCCTGAAGAAGAAACACTGAGAGTAACCCAGACTCAGACATGAACTCTCTTTGCCTCTGTAAGATCACGATGATTGAGCTGTAATAGTCACATCACAGAGTATGACAAGTTTTTTTTACATTTATATTAATTTGTGTTTTCATAAGTCTTAAGCCCTGGTCTTCCTGGAATTTATCGGATTTTATCTGTTCTGGAATTTATCTGTTCATATGCAGAAAACAACAAATATAGCAATTCTGGCTTGTATCAAGTTATGATTAAACCATCTGAACCTGAATCATCATTTGATCATGTGAACATGGCTTAAACCTGACATTTACATCTAAAATGTCTTTAAAGCAGCATTTCATTTAGCCTATATGATTTAAAAAAAACGATGACACCAACTTGATTCCTGCTGTTATCAGAAGAAAGTTCTAGATTGGACATCTTTCAGAAAAAATCAGTTGAATGAATTGAATCCAATCATTTAACAAAACACACCCCAGTGGGTTCTTTGAGTGATACCACAAAAGCAATAATTATATAAACAAACAGGGAATAGTTAAATCTATGTGTAAATTAAAGTAATTAACTGTACTGAATAAGATATTGATAAGGCAGAGGTTAACAAACTGGTGCTTGATAATAATTATTCTTTCAATACTGCATACAGTTGTTGATTAGGGGTATACACTGTATCTTTCCAAAGTTTTGTGGACACCTTTTCTAATGAATTCACCTATTTTAGGTTTTTCCTGCTACTTATACAGATGTGAAACTGCACATACACAGCTTGTCTAGTCCCTGTAAATAACTACCCCAATAGACTAGAACTCTGCAGTAAATATACACGTAGATAAACCTGTTGGCACCATGACCATTATATGCATGGAATTAATGGGTATAAAGGTCCCCAGCATAGAGGAGTATAACTGTTTTATGTGAGATGATGGCGATCATGTTGCTGAATGCAATCAAATGCTCACAGAAGTGTCACAAATCTAGTCTTCCCAAGACAGTAAAGACAGCAGCATTTTAAATACTTTTGAATTCTGAGTATACGATGGAGGAGCATACTTTGTTAATATTTGAACTAGTCTATACCTCATTATTGGTACATCCCTACATTTTGCAGTGTGATATTGAATAGCCAGTGGAATCGGCCAATACTTAAGATGTCAATATTGGTATGAGCAGATATGTACAAAAGCACCAGATTTATTTGCATTGACTCACAGTTCTCACATCATCACTACATTTTAAAGCGTATATACACTCTTCAAAAAATGGTATAATATTGTCACCGGGTTGGTACCCTCGAGGATATGTCTTCAGTAACTTTCGTTGAAGGAGCATATGAGCCCAGACCTATTTTTGAATACTGATACTAATTTTAAGATTTAATCCGATAAACTCAGTGAGCAACTTTTTTCTTATTGTGGGAAGATGACTGTAAATATTTTAAGGCTAAACCATTCATTCATTTATGTGTTTGAATTGTTAGGTGGTTGGAACAGAGCTGTACACAGGAAATTTGGCAGTGTTAAATCAACACTGTTAGTTTTAATTTAACACTGAGAGTGTAAAGTTTTGATTTAACACTGCCAAATTTCCTGTGTAGAAGCTTTAGAAGACTTATCTCCAGCATTTCTACATTCTGTAGCTAGATAAGGTCAGATGAACGAACACACACATTCATACACTGTCCGATAGTGATGCGCTCAGGATGTATAGTATAGGTCACTTATAAACTTCATGAGTTAAAGTAAAAGACCTTTAGACCCTAAAGAACTTTACACAGCTTTTAAAGGGTCTGTGACACACACATCACCCTGGGGCTCTTCTTTTGGGTTAAAATCTCTCAATCAGTAAATCTCATTCAGCATTCGGGGTGAAGTTAATAAGTTTCAGAGAAGCTCTGGCAGGGATCCTCCAGTAAGGGAATGTTAGCGTAGCTGTGAGAGGTGCAGACTGGCCCGTGCGTCGCCCTCTGGCCTTTGCCCTCTCGCTTCTCCTCCTCCTGGGAGCGCAGCGCCATGAGCTCGATCTCGTGCTTGGCGGCGCTCTCCAGGGCGCGCTGCTTGTTGTAGAAGGTGACGAAGTTGTTGATGATGGGGTGGATGGGCAGAGCGATGGCCACCACGCCGCACAGAAAGCTGACGGCGGCGTTGCAGCGGCCCAGCGTGGTCTTGGGGTAAACGTCGCCGTAGCCCACCGTGGTCATGGTGATGATGGCCCACCAGAAGGACTGCGGCATGCTGGTGAACATGGTGTCCGGGTGGCTCTGCTCCAGCGTGTAGGCGAGCGCGGCGAACAGGAAGATGCCCACGCCCATGTAGGTGAGCAGCAGGCCCAGCTCCTTGGCGCTGCTGCTGAGCGCGTGCGTGAGCGTGCGCAGGCCCGACGAGTGGCGCGCCAGTTTGAGCACGCGCGCCACGCGCAGTACGCGCAGCGCCTGCACGCATTGCTGCGCGTTGGCCAGCTCCAAAGCGCCGAGGCGCGCTCCCACGTGCGTGAGCGCTAGGAGCACGTAGAAGGGCACGATGGCCAGCACGTCCACCACGTTCATGAAGGAGAGGGCGAAGCGCGCGCGGTCGGGCGCCGCAGCCAGGCGCAGCACGTACTCCAGGGTGAACCAGGCCATGCACGCCATCTCCACGGCCTCGAGGACCGGGTGCTCGCGCGCGTTGCCCGCCTCGTCGCAGCACACGTGCAGCTCGGGCACGGTACCCGCGCACATGGCCGCGGACGACAGCACCACGAAGAAGAAGGAGGTGACGGCCACGGCGCGCGCGGCCACGGACGACTCGGGCTTCTCCATCAGCTTCCAGAGGAAGGCGCGGCACCGCTCGCGCCAGGACAACGCCGCCGCCTCGTCCTCCTCCGTGCGCTCCAGCATGGCGCGCACCTTCTCGCTGATCTCCTCTAGCTCGTCGCGCGCCTCGCTCACGCAGCTCTGGCAGCACTCGTCCAGCAGCTCGGCGTCCACGCGCCAGAACTCCATCTCGTGCATGAAGCACACGGGGCACATGCCCCTGCGCATGTGCACCTCTCCGTAGATGTACACCTCCGCGATGCAGCGGAACGCGTCTGGGTCCCGGTCGAAGAACAGCTCGCCGCTCGCGGGGTCGTAGTCGTCGCACAGCTCGGACAGCTCGTCGGGTCTGCGCGCGCACAGCTCTGCCAGCTCGCCCAGGCGCGTGTCCGGGTAGCGCTTCAACAAGTCCGCGTGCAGCACCTGCTTCACCCCGCCGATGTTGAGCAGCAGCTCCGCGTCCTCCCCGCTCTCCTCCTCCCAGGAGGAGCCGCTCCAGTCCCCCAGCCGCGCCCTCAGCGGCCCCCACATCGCAGCTCCGCCGCGCGACACTCAGCAATACTCGCGCGCCTCCGGACACCGGAGCGCACCAACCAACACTGCGCCAAGAACCAGCGCTGAAGCGAATTTAGCCAAGAGCGTGTGCGCGAGAATGTATGGAGAGAGAGGGAGACTGAGAGAGAAGAGAGGAAAAAGACAGAGAAGAGAGAGAGAGAGAGTGACAGACAGACTATGTAAGGAGAGAGTGCGGGTGATGTTGAGACTAAGTGAGGTGAAAAAAGATGGAGAAAAAGCGAGTGAGGGAGAGAGAGGTGGGACTGAGGAGAGAGAGGAAAAAAGGAGAAAGATGATTGGCAATGAGAGTGGAGAGATAGACAGAAAAAGAGACAACGTAAAAGAAACTTAAATAAGGAGAGATAAACAGACAGAGAAGAGAGAGTGTGTGTGAGAGATTGATGAATAAGAGACAGAGAGAGTGTGTAAGAAGAAAAGGGGAAAGAGATTGGGTGGGAGATTGAGACTAAGGGAGAAAATGTGGAGAAAGAGGGGATGAGAGAGGGGGAGACTGAGGAAAAAGTGGAGGGAAGAAAAAGAGAGGCATGATTGGCAATGAGTGAGAGTGTAAGGAGAAATATACATAAAGAGACTAAAAGAAAAAAATACAGAAGAGAGAGAGAGAAAGAGAAATAGACGAAGAAAGGATAGGACATGGAGTTAAACTAAGTGAGAAGATAGGGGGCAAGGGAGGCAGAAAAGAAAGAGTGAGACTAACTGAAGAGTGAGAATGTGAGAGAAAGAAGAAACAGAAAAAGAAGAGAGAAAGAGAATGTGTAAGCAGAGAAAGAGGAAAAAAGAGGACAGAGTGAGACTCAGTGAGAAGAGAGACGGAGAGAGAAAGTGATACAGAGAGGACGGAGAGTAAGTAAAGAGTGAGAGAGAGACTACATAAGGAGAGAACGACTGAGTCTTAGTGAGGAGATTGTAAACGAGGTAGAGGGGAGTGAGGAAGAGGGGGAGACCAAGTAAGTTAATTTTGCCCTCTTCCCAATTGGTGCGACAGGCTCTGCTGCAGTTTCAGATGGCGAGACCTCCCTCTAGCGTCCACCAGATTCCAGTACACCACTCTCCCACACTGAGCAGACTTTAACACAAGCAAACTCACAATTTACCTACTTTAAGAGACCTGATTAAAGCTCAAGATGATCTTGGTCTCCTAATTCCTCCCAGCACAAACAATATTGGTAAATGGTAGAGAAAGCAACACAGAGAACACTCTATCTATCAATCAGGGTGATCTTGACTAGACTCAAGATTAACTGGGCCTTAAACATTAGCCACATGACAACTAGAAAACTAGACTAGAATATCAAAAAACTGGACTAGGATACTCTACTGCTGTTTGTTATCTGTTGTGCCATCTAATTCAGCCAGAGGAGGAACCTTTTGAGTCTAAGGGAGTCTCAGACCCAGATCTGTGTAAAGCTGCTTTACAATTGAAACAGGAATTGTGAAGTGGACAAAATCAGAAATGGATATAGTTATTTAATTCAGCCTTTCCCCCAAAAACATATATTGTCTCAAAAGCTGGAAGTTGTATAATGAAATTATGGCATTTCCAGTACAAATAAGAACTTAAATATAAATAAGAAAATGATAATATAACACACATACTGAGAATACAGTGAAATTCAAGCTCACATTTATTTATTGCTGTTTTCAAACATATACAGAGAACTTGATAGTTAAAGTGATAATTAATTTATGCACAAATACTGGAGTTTAATATTTTTTTGTGATCTGAGGAAGGACAGGCTGCATCACTCTGAGGTCAGCTGCATCACCAGTGTGGGTGGAATCTTCAGTTCAGTGTTGCCCTTTAAGGAGAATTAAAGAGGTTTAGAGACTGTCAGCAGAGCACAAAAGGTATTTCAACATATCTCACATTTACACAGACTACAGAATACCTCACACTCACACACACCTTTTGGCTTAAGTATTGGTGCAGAAGTGCCGTGAGCTCTGCATTCTGCTGTTTAAGATGGTGGGTATCAGTCAGAATCTTGGATCTCTCAGTCAGCACAGTGCTGCGAAAGAAGTACCATTTATTTAACACAACAGCAAAGACATGAAGCAAATCCTTAACATTACACATAAAGTGCAGCTGAGGTGCCTAATTCACCCATACGTGACAATGCCAGAAATGTTTTGATATTGCTGTAACTGTAAAGAGTTAGTCTCTAGTGGAAGTATTCTCACTCACTGATATTTACTGAGAGCATCCTCCAGAGCATTCCATACTTTGAGTTTGGACTCAGGGATGACGTTGGCCATGCTCTCCCAGTACGCAGCGTCCTCAGAGTCATCTCGCTCCTCCAGTGAGAGCACACTGCTCTGCTTCTGGGACTGGAGATCTCTGTCACAGAGCAATCACTCTTATTGTCAAAGTCTGCCCACGGAGGTGTATGCTCTTAATGGCTGACATGGTGAAAATCTGATCATATCATTTAATACTGATGACTATTATAGGGAGGTCATTAACTTTAATGCTGAGTAGTAATCTTGAATTCTGGATAAAATGCTGGTATAAATTGTGACATAAGCTATGTAACACCATGAGGGAGCATGATGTAAAACAAAAATGTTTTTCTAAATACCATTACTGCTCTATTGTCTATATCTTGTGTACTCACACATAGCAACATACCTGGGCCTGCAGTATTGAGCTGTGAAGGCATGGAGAGCCTTTACTACATGATTAGGATGGACGAGTTCAGAGTCCATCTCTCGCACCAGCTCATTCTCATTACTGACAGAAATACCCTCCTAGTAAGCAGCAGTTAAGAACAAGAGTTTTAGTGCTTGAATCTCTTTCTATATTAGAGATTAATTTTAATAAGTCACATACATTTATTCATTTATCAGACAATGCCAGGTTAAATCAAGTCAGGCTAAACTGCAGTATCAATGGTGAAACCCCATTTAAAAGATATTTTAGACTAGGCTTAGGTTCCTTCTGGGTCTGAAAAACAAATCCTTTTAGTATTAGGTGAAATAAAAATGCACTCTTACCTCTGGCTGATCCTTCTGCTGCTGCTTATATTTCTCAAAGAACTCTGCCATTTTATAAACATCCTCTTCATTCTCAATCCCCAATGCCTGCAATCATTTTGCAAATTCTGAATACATTTTTCACTATCGACTATGGCTTTTAACACAGATCACAGTGCTTTAGGGTGTTACAGTACCGAGGGTGGACAACTGAGGTCAATAACTGATACATTTTAATATTTTTATTGGCACACTTTTATTGTGATGATAAAGTGGTTTGATAAAGATGGGCCTGTCACAAATGTTAACATGAGTAATTAAAACTGTAATGGATCCTGGTCCACCAGTCTGTTACTGTGTGTGCATGCATGCATATGTGTGTGTGTGTGTGTGTGTGCTCATGCTCATGTGTGGGCTTGTGCTTGTGCTGTAGATGACTGAGCGCAGTTGGCCGTATTACAGAGTGCGTTTCCCTGAGTTCATATGCAAATTATCTACTATTCCACTGTTTTGCGGAAACTTTCACTGGTTCTCAAACCATTTAAAGTATTAAAAGCTGAACCACCAAGATGTTTTTAGTGCAGAAAATTAAAATAGGATATAATTTGGTCACACTGGGTGCATTTGTGTTGGTTTTATATGGATCTGGATTATGATTGTGAACAATTTATGAACATAATTCTGCAGATGAGGCTGATGAGAAGTTTTGCTCTACTTACAGAAAAGATTAAGTGTAGCTTTATAAAAGACTGCGGATCTTTCTCCAGAGGTGAGAGCAGCTTCAGAAGCTTGCTCTCTATCAAAAAGCCCTGACAACAGAGAAAATCAGAACGTTTCTGTCATCTAAAATGTGGTCATCACAGACAGAACATAGGAATAATATAACAAAATTTTACTCAATTTTACACAGAGACATAAAACACATTCACTGTACAAACACTCCATAACTCAAGCAAATATACACATTCCTCACCGTCTCATCACACAGCAGCTCCAGCAGTTTCTTTACTGTCCTTCGGTCCAGTCCTGCGACCTCTGCGGTGCTGCTTTCTCCTTCCATCTCTCTTTTTTCCTCCACTTCTCCAAGGGCTTGCATAGCAAACTGCTGTGCTGTCCTCTGGGCCTGATGCTGGGGCTGGATGGGGCCTGAGTTCTCCATAAACGGCATGTGAGGGGGAGCCCATGCCAGACCCAAAAACTGTTCATAGATCACCCGGTCTGTCTCTAAAACTTTGTGCACCAGAGCTTTGGCCTCATTTTCATTCATCAGCCAGATCTCCTCGAAACGCTCGGCATCAACTGCTGCAAAGTGTCTAAAAACAAGAAAATCATTTATAGGAACAGTTTAGAGTGAGACTGTTCAGTATTGTGCATATCCTGCCAGTGCTGGTAGATGGAAAAGTATCGCATTTTAATAATGTAAGTTCAAGGTTCAATAAGTGGTTGAAAGTTTTAAAAAAGTGGTTATACTAGCATACATAGATTTGTTAAGACTGTTGACTGTGCCCACTATATTGTTATTGCTGCACAAAACCTTCACCAAAATTTTAAATAAAAGCTTTTAACGGAAGTCAATATGAAAGGTTTATACTAATTTTGAAGCATTTTATTGGTACATTTATTCAAAGAACAACAACAGAATAAAATTAAGACAAAAAGTGAAAACAACAAAAATGGAGATAAAAGCTTTGTGTGAAATTAATTTTATATATTTGAAAACATTTGGCATGTTTAACTCTTCTGTAAATTCAACTGTCATTTTTCAATGTAGCATTGTGCATTAGGAGACTCCTAGCAAGTGTAGGGAAAGTAAACGTCACAAAATTGAGAAGATGATTAGTGAAAAGAAAAATGAAAACGTTCTAATTATGAATGTGAAGGTTTTTCTAATTAGTAAAACAAGTAAATATTACTGTAAACAAATTATATTTTTCAAGGGAAATTATTATTTGGTTAGATCAGCTAGATGCTGATTCACAGGCTGTGTTGTCTTAGAAGTTACAAAATTGGACAAAATTGCTTGGATCCATACAATCACTGGCAGAGTGAGTGGGGCAGAGTCATGGTTAAAAAAAGCATCACTAACATGCCCTCTACAAAGGCCAAAAAGAGACAAAAACCCCTTTTGGTTGCCATTCTTGTGTCCACTATGTCTCTCTTTTTGGAATATGTACTCTCTAAATAAAAAAATGACATGTAAGGATGCCCCAATTGATAAGGGTGACATTATAATATTTTCTGATCTTTTTGACCCATACCTCTCACATGTAGTGTATGTGTCTATATACATAGGTCTAAGTGTTTACCTTAAGTGCTTCTGCATGTCTTTGTACTCCAGCATGGAGCGCTTGTAGCCATCAGTCAGCGACTGGTTTTCTTCCTGAGCCTGCTTCTCCTGACTGGCACACTTTACCTTCAGGTTTTTGAGACTATCCTGTAATCTGGAAGAAATATGTTTGAAGAATAAAGTAGCAGTGCAGTAAGCTAACCATGGATGTAAGAGTTTATAGACCATCTGTAGACGACAAATGCATTACTGACTCTGTTTGTTTAATGAAGTGGCTTTAGTCTTTAAAAGTGGGATCATGTGTGCTTCTGCTCAGTCAGATCAAAAACTAGCAGTCACACCAATCTACTACAGATAACACTAAGCCCCCGGTACAGATATTAAATTCACCTTAGGATCCTTTTTCTCTGCAGGGACTCGATGTGGATGGTCTCCATCTTGCGATGTGTAATCACATGGCGACTGTATTCTAATTTCTCTTGATTGAGCTGGTTGGTAGCCTTTGTCTTTTGAATGTTCTGCTGTAAAATCTATACATAAAAAAAACACAAACATAGCAGACCTAAAATGATTAGTAGCAGACCTACTAATGGATGGAGGCATGGCCTACACTCTCAAGCGACACTCACACTGTGGGATGATTATTTTCAAATTCCTTTTCAGAACTGAACTTTCCAGTTCAAGGTCTGTTCGGTCTAGCCATAGCCCTGTGGGTTTTCACCAGATGAATTCATGCTGCCCTACCCCCCGGTGGTGTCAGGGACTTTTAGAGCATGATGGGTCTTAAATACACCCATCACATGTGTGTGTGCTTGGGTAGCCATTGACAACAAATGTTAACATACATTTATCTTTGCATATCTACTTAGGTGCACACAAGCTGATCTGCAGCTTCCTTGGAGGTGCCATTTTGGTACAAAATACCTTTTAGTCCACAGCAGGACTTACACACTGTGTTGGACTTTTTTCTGTGGTCCAAGGTTTAGGTCTTTTTCCCAGAAGAAGCTGAAATAGATTTGGTCTATTACGCACTTATTTTTATTAAATATGGTATCGGCCAAACGGGTCAGAAAACGTCATAAGCCCAGTTTATCTGTGGTGATGGCCTGACTCTTCCGGTCTCACACTCTGGCCTTAATTGACCTTCTTACATCAGGTCTTGACTTGATGACCTTTTGTGAGTCTGATGGGCAGCCTTACATTCCGTCACAGATATTATATGATGGCAATGAAGCCTTACCTGCATTTAAAAACAGCTGTTTCCCTTATTTTGTCACTGCAATATGGCCGGTCCATTCTCTAAACAGCGACTTTCCCACTGATTGGATAAATTCATTAGCCATTTGGCTTACATTAGGCTATGATAGTGGGTTACTCCTGTAGGGGAATCTCAGCCTCTTGAGCTGATTTACAAGGGGTCTTGCTGGTTGACATATGCACAGTGACAATGTGGGCATCCCCTTCAACCTTTACACAGTCCTACAGGATGAACGTCGCCCAATCTTTAGGCCTGACTGCTTCCGACCTATCAGAGGCTTTGCTGAAGTTGTGGTGTGCCTGCCTTCATGACTTTGTTGGTATTCATCACGCATAAACCTAACCGCTCTGGAGGTCAGGAAGCATGAAATAAGTTGAGTTGCAAGTCACTCCGGCAGACCTCCATAGTTTCCCATTTGACTTTGTTTGTATTCAAAGTCTCTAGATACATGCTACGCATAGGTATGACATCCACTACCTAGCTGACCTGGTAATTGTCCAGTATTATATACCCATACACATGCATAACTAACATTTTATATGCTGTAAAATAGAACCATCTGGGACATCATAAAATATGCAAATTCAAACTTTTACTTAACATTTCCAAATAGTTTGTGCATTAGGACAAAATTTTATAATAAACATAGGGTTTAATGAATCAAACTTCCTTCTCTATAACAGTTGAAGCGTAATATAGTATACCTCGCTTTGAGTCTCTAGATTGAGTTTCATCATGTTGTACTCCTTTATATTTGCAACTCTTAGTCGATGCAGCAGAACCTCATTCTCCTCCTTCTGTTTAATCCTCTGCAGTAGGTGCTCCAGCTTCTCTCATACATAGAATCAGAGGGTAGACACGTATATTAGCACCAATAGCATTATTGAATCTCTGATGTATGCATTGTGTAGTAAAATAATGGCTGTTGAAGTCTTTTTGCCTTTTACCTCTCTGTCGCTCCGCTCTTTCCTCTGCTGCTCCCACTTTTTCAAGTTGCTTGTGAGCAGAGTCTTTCGTTCATCATCAAATGAATTCTGTAACATCACCAGGCAAAAAGATAAGTGAGTCCAAGAGTCCTGGATAACTACATATTTGGTGTAATGATATAATGTAGGGCATTATCTTCACAAATATAAGTATCAAAAGAACATTTTCTGCATTCTGACCACAAAAATAGCATAGTGTTGTATTTTCCATAACCTTTAAATCTATACTGTGTTGTGTGTTTTAATATAGAAAATATTGAAAGAATTAATATATCAAGTGATTCCTGTAGATTCCTGTGTTACTGTTGGATACCAAGCTACTAGATGTATGAACTATGCTGACTTATGAATATGCTTGTTGCTGAACTCCCAACAGCAGAAAGTATTACCACACCTCGATCAGATCCAGCTCTTGTCTATACAACTTCATCAGAGACGTCATCTGCTCTTGCATTTTCTCTCTCATGAGATCCACGTCTTCTGCCTGCTTTTTCAGCTCTTTCACATAACGGTCATCACTTGATTTTAGTTCCTTCACAAACACAAATGTATTTATGATATCTTTTGAATCTGTGATGTTATACGCCATGGTATAAAAACACAACATTTAGAAACAAAACATAACATTAAAACATGCTCTTGTCACATCTAGTCACATTTTGAGACACAATATTTTAGGTTGAGGATTTATGAATTTTGTGAACTATAACACTCTTTGTAGTTCTTGTAAAGTACCTACTTTGATTAATCACTGCTCTATTAAGTTATATCAGGTGAACTGCTGCTGCTGGTGAATTTTAAATCATAGCATTGAGAAGAAATCTGGAAGCAAACCAGTGTCCTTTTAATAAGCTCACAATTGTTAATGTAACACTGTGTTTTAAAAATGCATAAACACATTGTTGTGCAGAATAATGATTGTAAGAATTTTCTTAGGCACTTAATGGTATATGCCAAATGCATTATATATACGTATTTGCACATTTTAAAACTTAACTTCAGGACAAACTTAAAAAGAAAACAAACAAAAGTCTTTTACAAGAGCATTATTTTACTAATTCCAATGTAGCTAAGATTTTTTTCCTTCTCTTAATATTAGTCTAATTTCTGTCATTTCTGTATTACTCCCATTGTACTGTATAATCCAAAAAATGTTCTCAAAAACATGGTTATATCTATGTGTGTGTGCATTTGTTTTCTTACGTGCTGCAGTTCATTGATGAGTTTATTCTTGTCTTCAGTGATCAGCATGCAGAGCTGCTGCTGGCTTTTCAGAGCATCTCTCAGATCCTGAGGAATTTCCTTTGCTTTGGCCACAGGCCAATTTTGAGTGACCTCCTCGAACTTCTCAAGGCTGGATTTTGCCTCGTTCTCCAACTTTTCATTTCTGTGCAGTATTATTAACATAAGATGTGTTATCATGAGACACGCATTTATATGAGTATGTGGAATCATCTCTGGATGTGTGTTTGAGTGTTTACCTTAATCTACGTGCTTCCGCTAGCTGTGCTCTCCTCTTTGTCTCTCTGGCATCTGCTGCCACCAAGATGTTGGTCACTAACTCTGTGCCATCAGTTTGCAGTTTAAGCATACGCTGCAGAGATTTACAGATATGTAAATAAGCACAAAGGTTCTGTACACTTGATAAGAGATTCACATCTAGACAAGCCAGATAAGTAAAAAAAAAACAAGTGCTGTAAAGTTAAGTCAGAACTCTGCAACTGAACATTCAGCAACAAAAAAGAAGAAGAGAAAAAAACACCTTTTACGGGTCTCTTCCAACCAGTTTAACCATTCAAACACTTTAATTAAATATTTTACGTTTCATACTGCCATTTGGCGTTTACAAAAGGCCAAAAAGATTTAATTTAAATAGGTGCTTTTTGCATAAGGCTGAATATGGCTGTGTACTGTATAATGTTTTCTGCAACATGAAGGACACCTTGTGGTTTTTTGATGATGCTACATCGTAGTGTTCTTAAAAAAACGGAGAGATAACTTTGTGTGGGAGATATCTGCACGAATCAGCTAGGTTAACTGATGTAATAACAGATATAATCAGATAATCAGAAAAAAACCCTCCTGAGGGTTAATAAACCTCTTAGTCATCAGGTTGTTCTGATCTAATTACCTTCTCACTCTGATCCACTTGTTTCTGGCTGGTCCGGGGCTCCTCTGTGTTCTCCTCCTGCTCCTGAGCCTCTTCCCCGAGCTCCAGTCTGTCAGACACAGTTCAGAGAGGATCAGAGAGGAGATCTCTGGAGAAGACAGTTAGTTATGTTAAGGTTATTCAGTTTAAGAAGAGTCAGTGAAGGTCAGGCTGGACTCACCGGGTCCTGGCCTCGGTCCGCGCGGCTATCCGGAGGCGGCGCGCCGCTATCCGCTCCTCCGGACTGTCGGACTCCACAGCGGGGCTCAGCTCGCCCGGGCCCGCCCGTGACATCTCCCCTGTAACTCAGCGGAGCAGAAGAAAAGAGGAAATGAGGGAGAGGACAGGTGAGTTTCACAGAGTTGGGCTGAATTCACTGTTGTTACCCGCGTTGCTATGAAACAGTCAGAGCCCCCCTCTATCAAAACATTACTGAGGCCCGCTAGAGGGAGCCCGCGAGAGAGAACTCAGTGAAGGGGGGGCTGTGGGCTGTGACCAAACTGGCTCCCTACTCCCTTAAAAGTGTCGCACTACATAGGGGTACACAGGAGTGAATTCGGACACTCAGTTTCATTATCAGGCGCCAGCACCGGTAGCATTAACACACACAGGTGGGGGTTGAGCCATGTTTAAAACTCCATAAACTCACTGAACTGAATTAAGTTAAGTGAAGCTCTGAGCTGATCATGGAGTAATCTCTGCTATATTTACACTGTTTACAAACATTAATCCTCATTAATTAACTACATGGAGAGACACCTCAAATTAACAGCGCACACCGGCTCGCAGTGTTGCCAGATTGGGTGGTTTCATGCTAAATGTCGAGTGTAATGTCCGTATATGCACTCTCTAAAAGTGACAGTGTTCAATTTCTGTATGCCACACATTACATCGAGTGTGCTTTGACGGGTGAACAAAACTACCAAGTGTTAAGAGTTTGTAAATTTAACTCAGCAGTGTTATAGATAGATATCTAACCTTGCAGGAACAGAGCCTTTAGTCCTGCTGATGGATATTTGAATAAACAACAGTTTGTTATTGTTTGAGTATTTATTTCTTTTATTTCTTTCACGTTTATTTTTTATGTTCTGTAAATACTTTTCTTTGGTTCCTACGTATCATATAATCAGTGATGGTATAGTTACTTTGAAAAAGTAACCCGATTACTGATTACTCCTTTAAAAAGTAACTTAGTTACTTCATGGATTACTTGATTTTAAAAGTAACTAAGTTACTTTAGAAGTTACTTTATTAGTTACTTTCAGCAGCTGCAGACACCACCTCCTGCCGCCTTAACATAAAAATTATAACCAGTTTTGCCAATACTCCCTTTAATAGAAATGCATTTTTAACAGCAACAATGTATCTCTAGACATTTAAAGTTGAACTATTTCCTGAAAAAATAAGTTTTTTTTTATAAAAATAAAAAGACCATTTATCTTGAATTAACTTAATATATATATATATATATATATATATATATATATATATATATATATATATATATATATTTAATAAAATATGGTCTTTCTTGATTTAACTTTCTTGATTTAACTTAACATAAATACTTGCTTTATAAAAAAATATTAAATAAATGAAGTCTTTCTTGACCTGCAATATTTAACACGGTAAAACTGAACATTGAACCTGTTTCTCTGCAGGGCAGCAAGGAGTGGTTTTATAAAACAAAACCGTATATGATCTAGGCCACATATATGCGGACTGCGGTCCGGGTCTGGACCCAGACGTTGTACAATGCGGACCCAAACCGATAAACTACTGAGAAGGATTTAATTCTGACAGCGTTTATTTAAAGCGGTGGAACGTTTATTGTCTTATTATAGTCTTTTAGAACAACGTTTGTGGAATTACCTTTAATAACAAATAAACCATTATTTTCTGTACTTCTGTTTATTATTAGTTACATCCAAGTAAAGGTCACTTTACAAACTAAACATGTTACTCCACTTTACATTTACAGTTGTTAGAAAACAATATGCGTGCAATGTCTGAATTAAATACATATATGAGAAAAAAAACTGATGAGGTATCACCTAATGTTTAAAATAATATAATAGATTTTAGTTTAGTAGCTAATGAGCTGGATCTGGTGAAAACACACAATTTTAGTCCAGTGATCAGGGATAAGAAACTGCTTCAAACTACCAACATAAAGTATTGTACTGAAGTCTGGCTGTCCACTAAATCCAGTTTTTAGCTAAGTAGTTAAGCTAGCTAAAATAATTGTTCTTCATTAAAATTTACAGTAATCCTGCAATCCTAATCTACAAATCACAATGACTATCACAAGCTCACAGAGGGTATGATCTGTGGGTTTTGATTCGTTTATTTTTAACCATCTATCAGAAATAATCTCAACACAGTTTACATGGTTAGATCCGTTACTTTTCTTTTAGAAAAATAGCTGTATATCCAGATATGTTTTATCGTCAGCCCCGCTGCACCCCTTAAAAAGAAAACATTACAAATCCTCCACAGCAATCCTCCGCGCTTCGCAAAACCAGCGAGCTGATTGGCTGTTTCTCTTAAGAGGAGTGACTTTCTTTCTGAACCGGCGGCTCCGTGATTAGCGCTAAGAGATTTTCCATTTACACAGCATTCTGTCTACTCATTAAAAACACAGCTGAGCTGAGAGAAACGATTCGCTCCTGGCGACGCCATTGTTCTGCGGTATAATGTTTGGGGGAGGACAAATCCACCTGTTTCTGATATTGGGTGGGACATGTCCCCCGTTCCTACGCCTATGGTCTTTATGGTTTACGTGCTTTACAGCGCAGTAAATTTACTGACCAATCACGTGTGCTGTAAAAAACGCTCTCCTTTGCCAATCCTATGCTACGGTGGCCGAGAAAGCCCAGCGCAGTGCAAATTGAAAAGCGCTGCAAAAGCACAAAACACATCCATCAAAATTACAACACAGGCGCAGCAAATAGAAAAACGCGCTGCAAATAGAAAAACGCGCTGCAAAAAGAAAAACGCGCTGCAAATAGAACCACAACACAACGGAAGTGAGTCACAACACAACGGAATTTTCCCGGGGGACCTTAAAAGATGCTGTACCAGCTGTATACAAAGGACAATAAGTGGCAAACAAGCTTCTGAAAAGTAAGTTATGTTTATTAAAAGTTCTGCTTCACAAAACGCCTTGTTTGCCACTTATTGTCCTTTGTACACATAGTGAAGTCCGAGACATTACTGAAGACGCAGCTTAGCTGGTACAGTACCTGGTACAGGTCCCCCGGGAATATTCCCTTGTGTTGTGACTCACTTCCGTTGTGTTGTGGTTCTATTTGCAGCGCGTTTTTCTATTTGCAGCGCGTTTTTCTAGTTGCAGCGCGTTTTTCTAGTTGCAGCGCGTTTTTCTAGTTGCAGCGCGTTTTTCTAGTTGCTGCGCGTTTTTCTAGTTGCTGCGCCTGTGTTGTAATTTTGATGGATGTGTTTTGTGCTTTTGCAGCGCTTTTCCATTTGCACTGCGTTGGGCTTTCTCGGCCACCGTACCAATCAGATCTGTGCAGATATGAGCGCGCGGAGCCACACAGGCGAAGCAGGCGGTGAGAAGTGGGAGAATAAAGCGAGAAAAGATGAGAATACAGATGGTGCGCACCAGAAAAATACATTAAGATACTACCTTTATAAAACATATTAGCAGTAATGTAATAGAGCGGTGTTACTTGGAGGAATTAAAGAGAAACAACCGAGACAAGAGTCCAAAATATTCCACTTTACTCCACCTGATCAGAACTCCTCAGAAAGAAAAAAACTCCCTCGCTCGCAGGCGCGCTCTCTCTACTCCCAAAACAACCCTACCTCAAAACTACGGCAACGCCCAGGGTACAAAAAGCATTGGCAACTTCCCCCATCAGTTTTACCCACAACATAATTAAGTCTGATACAGTAATAATATTAAATAAAATAAAACTACTGTTTTTTTTTAAGCTGATATTTTGGCCAAGTTCAGCAAACATTTCTTCATATATTGTATGATTTGCCATTCACGTAATTATAATGACAGGCAGGCCTAAATCTAATATAAATACAATCAAATTGAATAAATATAGCATTTTTAAACAAAGTTAACATACAGATTCACATTCTCGATAAATTTAGGGTGTTTCCATTAATTTTATGATAGGGTGATAATGTAATTATTGTGACAGGTCTATTTAAAACAATACATATTGTTGAAATATACTAGTATGTGTAATTTGTTTTGTCTTTCAGTTGTTGATGACATAAAACACTGACAGAAGTACTAGGCTTCTTCAGTATACAGTATACAATACTAAATCATAACACAAGTTAAAAATGGCGACGGTCCGGACCTCAGCCTGGCGTAACTGGACCAAACTGAATCCTAATTAAATACCCCTGCTGTAGTAGATCAGTCCAGATCATGACAGTGCACTGATTTATGCTGAATTTTACTTCAGAAACATTTGCTAGATGTAAAGCATTACCCTGCTCATGTCAGACTGTGACTACTGTACAAAAAAACAACAACAATTTCAAAAGATGGAATGGACTTCAGCCATGTGTGTGTGTTTGCGTGTGTAATTTGGAAAATAAAAACCACTGGAGAGTGTCTTCTGTGTATTGCTAATTAAAAATTGCATATTAGGAAGTGCAGTATGGTTTTGCAAATGGAAAACAGAGTGGAGAATAGTCATTTTAGTACATTTTAGTTATTTTCTGTTTCTTTGCCAGGGTTTTTGTTCAATGTCTAACACTGACATCAAGTGCATGTAAGTGGAATAGCAGACCTGATACATTATCAGAATATTGTGCCTTGTGACCCTTACAAATATGAAAAATAATTACTTAAGGAAAATTACCATGCAATTAAAACGTGCTTGATCTAGAGGTGCAGCAAACGATTTTAATTATAGTGACATTGTTTATTTTATTTGCCATGATATTTGACCAAATTTTGCCTTGACAAGATGCAAGGTAAGTATGGAGACAATATGACAAATATTAGGTGAGTTAAATATTATTCATTACTGAACATTTAGTACGTGTCTTCAGTCACTTGAAAATAAAACAGTGTGAAGGTTGTGATTTCACTGGGATGTCTTTATGGGGTGAGTTTTCCCAGATGTGCACATGAAATTTTCACACACTTTTAAATAAATTATTTTGATATCCCGAGAGCTGTGAATTCTTAGACATGGTTTAATAAATTGCTTGATATTTTTATGAATATAGCTATATTCAGTATACATACATATTATAGTAATAATATTTTATAATATTATATAATCTTCATCATCATTTATTATTATTAGATTATTATTATTAGTAGTAGTAGGAGTAGAAGTAGTAGGAGTAATATATAAGGCTATAAACTATATTTCTTACTAAAAAAAATATTTATATCTTCCATTTAAAAAAAACATACGGGACTTTAGTGATGTCACTAAAGTCCGTGGCGTCACAATATATATTTTTAAGGCTATAAACTATTTTCATATGAATATTATACATATATCTTCTATAATAACAATATATAATGTTTTTTTATTATTATCATTGTTATTATTAATAATAATATTATTGGGAAAAACATACGGGTCTTTTAGCCGCGGGAGCGCGCACGGTGTATAAGATTCGATTTAATTGTTTTTATTTAAACTGTTTCTGAGCTTTTACGGCCACAGCAGCAGTTTTTCCGCTCCTGAGAGAGATTTCACTACTACTACTGACCCACCGCCTGATTAATCCTTTATACTGTTTAATTATCTCTATATTTCTTTAATTATTCTGTAATTGTTGTGTTTTCTGTGTTGTTGTTGTTTTTTTGTTTGTTTTTTTGTTGTGTTTTTTTTCTCTTTCAGGTAACCGGATCCGTTGTGAGGACCGACGCCCCGCGGTCGGACATGGACTGTCGGCGGACATTTAGCGTCCATCCACCTGAGGTCAGTAAGCTCGAAATCTCCCGCGTTTTAGACCAAACTCACCATCAGGAACTAAACTGAATAAAACTGAATAAAAGTCAGAAATAAAGCTGGAGATGGATCAGCATGAATTAAAGTGAGTATCTGTTCTGCAGGCGGAGTCTGGAGCTCCAGAGGCTTCATCTCATCAGACTTCGCCTCTTTCTGTAAGTATCTATTCAACTGCTACACCTCTATCAGACCCAGTATAACCTCACTTTAACACTTTCAGACTCGCTTATAGAATCCAGCTCAGTTTATTAATATCAGAACCACAGATTTACTGATATGGATGAATTATAAACCATTAAACCTAAACGGGTTGTTATTGAGTTGTGATAGTTTAGCTGCAGGGTCATAGCGGTTTATCTCAGTAACGAGTGTGCACTAAGTGGAGCTGACTAGTGTAACACATTATTTAGCATTTATTTTATTTAATAACGGTAGCAGACTGTGTAATTGTCCCTGCTTGGGTTTATGTGCTCAAACATCATCAAATAAGCTCATAAAATATCTACTGGGCAGTTCAAAACATCCGTGTTAGCAGGGTCATACCCAGCTTTGCATAAAAAATACATTTTAATAGAAATACTTCAAACTGACTTGACATAAAAGGTTTTTACTTTGTCTTGTAATTTCTTTTTTTTTCTTTTTTTACATAAGAACACAGTGGCAGTTTTATAACAAATATTGTTAAATATATAGTAAACTAACTAAGTAAAGTATATTTATAGAGTACATTTTAATACAAACAAAAAATGGCTGAAAAACAATTTGTGTCATTTGTGTCAATTGCAGGTGGATTCTGCGATGGACAGCTCAGATGACTGCAGCGTTCTGTCGCTGGGTGAGGTGCCAATCTCCTGGGTGGAACCGAATGCCTGCATTAAGGAGGTGAGAAAAACACAATGAAAGATTAAATTACAGTGAAGCATCACTGTCACACAGCTACATCCAAAACCACATACCACCTAAAGTACTTAAAGATTACAGTACCGTATATAGTATTAATTACAGTCATACAGTATATATAAAATGGTAAAGTTGAGATGCCTGCATCCCTCTCCTACAGGTCTGTGTTCAGTATTATTTAAAACAACACACACCAGCTTGGATGTAAACTCTTGTATATGTTAATATTTTTTTGGGTGTTTGTATTAGAAAATGGTTAGTATACATTTTCCTATGTTTCAATTACAGGTGGTTTCTGATCCGGAGATCAGCCCACAGCAAGTCGACGTTCTTCTGCCGTTTTGCGTGAGTCTCTATCAGACTGTTATTGTTGAGCAGCCTGAATTTGAATAGATGATTAGTCTACATTGCAACATTATAGCGCTATAGAGTTATTTTTTCTTGGGGAAGGGCCCAGTGTGTAGATATAAACTGCCTGGTGCACATGATGTTGGGATAGTGGTATAGTTGGGCGTAGTGAGCTTGGAGGGGAGTGAGTCTGGGACGCCAGAATTCACTGCTGAGCCTTCTGGAGGTGTCGTAGGCCTAATTCAGCAAAACACTGATGAAGGGAGGTGCCTACCTGATGACCCCTGTGAAGAGCTTGCAGCATAGTGATTAGTGATTTATTGTATGGGTAAAGGGAAGGTAAGATATTTGATGGTTGGGTTAAATGTTGCAAGGGAAGGTAAGATATTTGATGGTTGGGTTAAATGTTGCTAATTGGATCATAAACAGCCACAGCAACTTAGTTGTCAGGTGTAGGTGCTTGTCATTTTTGTGTTGTTAAATTTAAATGAATGGGAGTGTAGAGTATACAGGAAAAGGACTGGACTGGGTGTTGTTAGGTGCAGTATTATGCCATCCTCCTGTATTATAACAGACACAAACAAACAGAAATAGATAGATGCATTGTGTATAGTGTAGAGCAAGTGCAGGGTTTAAATATTAGTGTCGATTGGTTGTTGATTGGACGATTGTTGTTGGCAGGTGTAGGTAGTGAACTATAGGTGATATCTTATGTAGCGAGCTTGGAGGGGAGTGAGTCTGGGACGCCAGACTTCACTGCTGAGCCTTCCGGAGGGGTTGTAGGCTTAATTCAGAGAAACTCTGATGAAGGGAGGTGCCTACCTGATGACCCCTGTGAAGAGCTTGCTGCATAAAGGGTGATTAGTGTATGGGTAAAGATTAGATGATTGATGAATATTACTGATCTGACCATAAACAACCAAAGTAACTTAGCTGATCAGCGCTAGATAGATAGATACATATATAAATATATGAGAGAAATGAAGATATATGATAGATTGATATATATATATATATATATATATATATATATATATATATA
This sequence comes from Astyanax mexicanus, assembly GCF_023375975.1. NCBI lineage: Eukaryota > Metazoa > Chordata > Actinopteri > Characiformes > Acestrorhamphidae > Astyanax > Astyanax mexicanus. The sequence goes on from NC_064408.1 coordinate 51,802,658, forward strand.
TAGATAGATAGATAGATAGATAGATAGATAGATAGATAGATAGATAGATAGATAGATATAGATATAGATAAACAGATACATAGATAGATAGATAGATAGATAGATACATGATAGATAGATAAATAGACATGATAGATAGATAGATATAGATAAATAGATACATGATAGATAGATAAATAGACATGATAGATAGATAGATAGACATAGATAGATAGATAGTTAGATAGATATAAATAAATAGATAGATATAGATAGGGGACAAAAAGCATTGGCAACTTCCCCCATCAGTTTTATCCACAACATAATTAAGTCTGATACAGTAATAATATTAAATAAAATAAAACTACTGTTTTTTTTTTAAAGCTGATATTTTGGCCAAGTTCAGCAAACATTTCTTCATATATTGTATGATTTGTCATTCATGTTATTTTCATGACAGGCAGGCCTAAATCTAATATAAATACAATCAAATAGAATAAATATAACATTTTTAAACAAAGTTAACATACAGATTCACATTCTCGATAAATTTAGGGTGTTTCCATTAATTTTATGATAGGGTGATAATGTAATTATTGTGACAGGTCTATTTAAAACAATACATATTGTTGAAATATACTAGTATGTGTAATTTGTTTTGTCTTTCAGTTGTTGATGACATAAAACACTGACAGAAGTACTAGGCTTCTTCAGTATACAGTATATAATACTAAATCATAACACAAGTTAAAAATAGACATGATAGATAGATAGATATAGATAAATAGATACATGATAGATAGATAAATAGACATGATAGATAGATAGATAGACATAGATAGATAGATAGTTAGATAGATATAAATAAATAGATAGATATAGATAAATAGATACATGATAGATAGATAGATAGATAGATAGATAGACAGACATAGATATATAGACATACCGTAGATATATAGATACATATATAGATATATGATAGAACTGAGGATATATATAGATAGATAGATAGATAGATAGATAGATAGATAGATAGATACATGATAGATAGATAGATATAAATAGATAGATATAGATACATGATAGATAGATAGATAGACATAGATATATAGGTACATATAGATAGATAGATAGATAGATAGATAGATATAAATAGATAGATATAGATACATGATAGATAGATAGATAGATAGATAGATAGATAGATAGATAGATAGATAGATAGCTTGATAGATAGATAGATAAATAGATACATGATAGATAGATAGATAGATAGATAGATAGATATAGATAAATAGATAGATACATATATAGATATATGTTAGAAATTAAGATATAAAGATATAGATAAATAGACATGATAGATAGATAGATAGATAGATATAGATAAATAGATATAGATAAATAGATAGATACATATATAGATATATGTTAGAAATTAAGATATATAGATATAGATAAATAGACATGATAGATAGATAGATATAGATAAATAGATACATGATAGATAGATAGATACAGTTGTGGTCAAAAGTTTACATACACTTGTAAAAAAACATAATGTTATGGCTGTCTTGAGTTTTCAATAAGTTCTACAACTCTTATTTTTCTGTGATAGAGTGATCGGAACACATACATGTTTGTCACAAAAAACAGTCATAAAATTTGGTTCTTTCATAAATTTATTATGGGTCTGCTGAAAATGTCACCAAATCTGCTGGGTCAAAAATATACATACAGCAACATTAGTATTTGGTTACATGTCCCTTGGCCATTTTCACGGCAACTAGGCGCTTTTGGTAGCCATCCAGAAGGTCCTGGCAAGCTTCAGGTCGAATGTTTGACCACTCTTCTTGACAGAATTGGTGCAGTTCAGCTAAATGTGATGGTTTTCTTGCATGAACCCGTTTCTTTAGCACTGTCCACATGTTCTCAATGGGGTTTAAGTCAGGACTTTGGGAAGGCCATTCTAAAACCTTAATTCTAGCCTGGTTTAGCCATTCCTTTACCACTTTTGATGTGTGTTTTGGGTCATTGTCTTGTTGGAACACCCAACTGCGCCCAAGACCCAACCTTCGGGCTGATGTTTTTAAGTTTTCCTGCAGAATTTGGAGGTAATCCTCCTTCTTCATTATCCCATTTACTTTCTGCAAAGAACCAGTTCCACTGGCAGCAAAACATCCCCAGAGCATAATACTACCACCACCATGCTTGACAGTAGGCATGGTGTTCCTGGGATTAAATCTCCTCTCGGCAGCATGTGATAGCTTGCGTTTTCTTCCTGATCGTGGCAGTGACACAACTGTTCCATGCACTTTATACTTGCGTATAATTGTCTGCACAGTTGCTCTTGGGACCTGTAGCTGCTTTGAAATGGCTCCAAGTGACTTCCCTGACTTGTTCAAGTCAATAATTCGCTTTTTCAGATCCACACTGAGTTCCTTTGACTTTCCCATTGTAGCTTTTGTAGCTGAGTCTAATCACTGGGTCAAATGAGCCCTATTTAAATGGGCTCATGAGAAGTCAACAGCTGTAGTCAATCAGAATCACTTACAAGAAGTGAAGAGGCCATGACATGAAGCTAATTTGATTGACACAACTCGCTACATCACCAAAATTGACAAATTTTGTTGCTGTATGTATATTTTTGACCCAGCAGATTTGGTGACATTTTCAGCAGACCCATAATAAATTTATGAAAGAACCAAATTTTATGACTGTTTTTTGTGACAAACATGTATGTGTTTCGATCACTCTATCACAGAAAAATAAGAGTTGTAGAACTTATTGAAAACTAAAGACAGCCATAACATTATGTTTTTTTACAAGTGTATGTAAACTTTTGACCACAACTGTAGATAGATATATACATATATAGAGATAGATCTATATATGTATATATCTATCAATATATTTATATCTCTATCTATATATGTATCTATATATATGTATATATACACATATATATATAAATATATATACACACACATATATATGTATGTATATGTATATATATATATATGTAGGTACATGTATAGATAGATAGATAATACATTTTATTTGTAACGCACTTTACATATAAAACAAATGTCAAAGTGCTACATCGCAGAAGCATCATTATAGGAACATCACTCTAAACCTAGATAGATAGATAGATAGATAGATATTGATATAAATATATATATATATATATATATATATATATATATATATATATATATGTATCTATCTATGTATCTATCTAAATAGATAGATAGATAGATAGATAGATAGATAGACAGATAGATAGATATGGATAGATAGATAAATAGTTATATAGATATATAGATATATTGATAGATATATAAATAGATAGAAAGAAAGATAGATAGATATATTGATAGATATATACATAGATATACAGATATAGATATATCTATCTATGTATCTTTCTATGTATCTATCTATCTTTCTATGTATCTATCTATCAATATATTTATATCTCTATCTATCTATATGTATCTATACAGTGCTGCTTGAAATTTTGTGAACCACCCAAACATGGTCATTGTTTTCTAAAGAAAAATTATGATAAGCATATGAAATGAACATCCAAATGCCAAATTGTAAAGCAGACCTTCCAAATAATGGGCATGAAGAAAAAATATATATATTGTTATTATTTATTCAACAAAAGTATTTTATGAAAAAAAAAGAATCTGCCAAGTGCAAAAGTATGTGAACTATTTCAGTTAGTAGCTATATATATATATATATATATATATGTATGTGTATATATACATCTATATATACATATATATAGATACATATATACAGATATATAGATAGATAGATAGATAGATAGATAGATAGATAGATAGATATATAGATATAATACATTTTATTTGTAACTCACTTTACATTTAAAACAAATGTCAAAGTGCTACATTGCAGAAGCATCATTATAGGGACATCACTCTAAACCTAGATAGATAGATAGATAGATCGATAGATACATACATATATATATATATATATATATATATAGATATGTATAGATGTAGATAGATAGATAGATAAGGCACAGAAGAACACATTTAACTAAAACACAACGATGCAAAATAGAAGATGCAACTTAAAAAAGCAATGTTTGTCATATTTACATTGACTTTTCATTTAACTGCAGACAGTAATAACCCAAAATATTTCATGTTTTGTCTGTTCAATATCTCTTTGTCATGTGTGTGCAGCATGTGGTTTTGCATTATCTTGTTGCAAAAACATGAAGTTTGTAGGTTTGTAGGCCTGAACTGCAGGGACTGATGTAAATGACAAATTAAATTGCTGCTTTTTTAAACTGCATTTTTTATATTGTTCTAACTTTTTATTAATTTCAGTTGTAATTTAAACTCTTTCAAGCGAGACAGTGAATGAGTTTGTGTCTACAAGCTTTTAAACATATACTAAATAAAAAAACATTAAAAGATTAAAAGATATTACTTTTTTCATTAATTGCAATGTAATATAATTTTTTTTTTGACTGGACCAAACACAGAATTTTGCACAGAACTGTAGCTACATTTTTCTGTATCATTTGTATCATTCGGTTCATTTTGCACAGTGCCCTGATGATGATTTATCATCTTTTCCTTATGTGATGCATACTGTTTCTAAATTAGCAGCTTTACATAAACACACATAATCCACAGCTCACAAACTGTATATCTCAAGTTCCTTTGTACTTTGAGAAGATTTTTAGATTCAAGCTCATAAGAAATGGAAAGAGGTGCATATTTCTGGGAGTAATTAATAAAATACAATTGTGCAGTGTGGCTGGTGAGCTCTTGTCTGGAAAGGACAATAACTTATAACTCAATGGAACTTCAGATGAGACCGTTACTTTGTCAGTGCAGTACATACTGTAGTATTATGGCTTTTGCGGCTCCAGTAAGTCAGTTGGTGCATCCACAGACACAGAAACGTATGGTTTTACTTCATCATTATCCTAAGAAACGCTGTCTCAGTACTGTGTTGCCATGTTGGTGCTGGCTGTAACACCTCAGCACAGCCTAATGTATGCTGTAGTACAGGGGTCACTAATAGGCGGACCACGGTCCGGATCCGGACCCAGACGTTGTCCAATCCGGACCCAAACCGATAAACTACTGAGAAGGATTTAATTCTGACAGCGTTTATTTAAAGCGGCAGAACGTTTATTGTATTTAAGGTTTACGTGCTTTACAGCGCAGTAAATTTACTGACCAATCACGTATGCTGTAAAAAAGCGCTCTCCTTTGCCAATCAGATCAGTGCAGATGCGAGCGCGCGGAGCCACACAGGCGAAGCAGGCGGTGAGAAGTGGGAGAATAAAGCGAGAAAAGATGAGAATACAGATGGTGCGCACCAGAAAAATACATTAAGATACTACCTTTATGAAACATACTAACAGTAATGTAACCAAGCGGTGTTACTTGGAGGAATTAAAGAGAAACAACCGAGACAAGAGTCCAAAATATTCCACTTTACTCCACCTGATCAGAACTCCTCAGAAAGAAAGAAAAAAAAAACTCCCTCGCTCGCAGGCGCGCTCTCTCTACTCCCAAAACAACCCTACCTCAAAACTATGGCAACGCCCAGGGGACAAAAAGCATTGGCAACTTCCCCCATCAGTTTTATCCACAACATAATTAAGTCTGATACAGTAATAATATTAAATAAAATAAAACTACTGTTTTTTTTTTAAAGCTGATATTTTGGCCAAGTTCAGCAAACATTTCTTCATATATTGTATGATTTGTCATTCATGTTATTTTCATGACAGGCAGGCCTAAATCTAATATAAATACAATCAAATAGAATAAATATAACATTTTTAAACAAAGTTAACATACAGATTCACATTCTCGATAAATTTAGGGTGTTTCCATTAATTTTATGATAGGGTGATAATGTAATTATTGTGACAGGTCTATTTAAAACAATACATATTGTTGAAATATACTAGTATGTGTAATTTGTTTTGTCTTTCAGTTGTTGATGACATAAAACACTGACAGAAGTACTAGGCTTCTTCAGTATACAGTATATAATACTAAATCATAACACAAGTTAAAAATGGCGACGGTCTGGACCTCGGCCTGGCATATTATTCTCTAACTGGGCCGAACTGAATTCTAATTAAATACCCCAGATTTAAAGCGTCAGAACTTTTCTTGTCTTTACGGTATACGCGCTCTGCTGCACAGTAAACTTGCAGACCAATCACATGTGGTATAAAATCTTCAAACGCTCTTCTCTGCCAATCAGATCTGTGCAGACCGCTGCCCTTTAGATAAAATTATTTAAATATTGTTTTATTTAGTAATAATTAAAATGTTTAAGGTATGTTATTTAAGGTCATGTTGGAATGAACCCTGTAACATTGTTGATATGCTGAAAATGTTTTGGCCGGTTTTCTCAGCATTTTGGCGGATTTGAAACACGTTTTACCCAGTGAATTTTATAAGAATCCCACTGTAACAATCTGGCAACCCTCGTGGCTCGGTGTCCGCTCCGTTCCGCTCCGTTAGAATAGATAGTTGCCAGAAAAGTAAAGAAAACTTACCAAAATAATTCAGTTTTTCTACAGCAAACAATTTTTGGACATCAGAGACGCCAACAGGTTTGTCAGACCACCAGAGGGTTGTCCAGAGTCCAGTATGAATAGGTTAATATGGAACATCTGAGCAAAAACAGAATTTATAAATATTTAATAATTTTTATACTGAAATAAATCACAAATTTCCTCAACGCAAAACTATATATAAATAGCTCTCTATCTAATACATTATTTTAAAAGCTTTAAAACTCCAGTTATAAACATTTCATACTCTGGCTGTATCTACAGCCTCAGTTTACTAACAAGTTGTTAGTAAAATACTCAGTTTGTATTTTAGAACTTTTTTTTTTTTATTTTTTTTTTTTTATAATTTTATTTCTAATTTTTCCCATTTTTCTCCCCAATTTACACGGCCAATTACCCAACCCACTCATTAGGACTCCCCCTATCACTAGTAATGCCACAACACACCAGGAGGGCGAAGACTAACACATGCTTCCTCCGATACATGTGAAGCCAGCCACCGCTTCTTTTCGAGCTGCTGCTGATGCAGCATTGCCGAGCAGCCAGCGCGCTTGGAGGAAAGCACAGCGGCTCGGCTCCGGTACATCAGCTCACAGACGCCCTGGGCTGCAGACATTACCCTAGGAGTGATGTGGGGAGAGAGCGCCATCTACCCACCCAGAGGGAGCAGGGCCAATTGTGCTCCCTCTGAGCACCGGCAGCTTGATGGCAAAGCTGCATGAGCTGGGGTTCGAACCTGCGACCTCCTGCTCATAGTGGCAGCGCCTTAGACCGCTGGACCACTCGGCGCCCCCCTGTATTTTAGAACTTATACAAACTAACACACAATATATAAATCCATAATATTAGGAATGATTGTGAATTTCAGCAGAAAATTGGAAATATACAGACACATTTTCTTTCCCTTGAGCTACATACTTTATTTTTCTTTCGTTTATTTTTGTAATACATTTATGGAATGTCCTGTACACGTGATTAGTTACTATTTATAATTAGAGTTTTTATCTGTAGAGCTCCATTTATCCCATTCACTGAGGACTCACTCGCGGGCTTCCTCTAGTGGTGAGCTGTCACTTTCTGGTGCTTTCTGGGTGAAATAGCTAGTGGGAAGGCTAGAAATAACACTGCAACTGCATTCTCTGGCAATTAAAAAAAAAGTACTGGTACTATGGGTGGTGGATCCATTATTCGCTCAAGCAAAAAAAATAAATAAAATACAATAAAAAGCTACACATGGATTGACCTCCACAATCTTTGGGGTGTGCTGGAGAGGGCTTTATGCAGCAGACTCTTTACTATCATCAATGAATCAAAATTAATTCTACTCTGGATTGAAATAAATCTTGTGACATTGCAGAAAGCTTATCGAAACAATGCCACAGAGTGCAGAATTCAGCACCCCTGCCAGTAAAGGCACCCCCTTTTCGGAGCGTATTTCTAAGTAAAGTTAAAGCATAGCTTTTATCAAGAAGACAGTGTGTACATGGTCCTGAGATGGGGTGCTTTTCAAGCCAAGTGGACGTACATGTGCGCTCCAGAGAGGGGGTGCCTTTTCTGGCGGGGGTGCTGAATTTGGCACAACACCCAGCAAAATCACAACAGGGGGGAAATTAAATAAAATTTCCATAATTTAATGCAATTAGTTATCATCAATTTTAATTGAAATGAGTGTAATAGAGAACCATTTGTCAGTTTCAGGCAGTTATATGAAAGATGCACTACCTTAATGCTCTGCTGGTCGTTAAAGAACCACAGTAACATGTGTAACTACTGTTTTACAGTGTATTATCCAGAGAAAAGAGAAAAGAACTGCAGAAATGAGCATAAGTGGATCTGTATTCCTGTCCTCTTCAGAAAATTTGTTTATAATTGTTATTTAATTGACAAGTAAAATGCTGCCTTATAGTATACTATAGCAATGCTTTTAGATATAGGTTAAAATGGAATTTGTTTTCATGAGTTAGAAGGGTGTATATTAAGCTGACACATTCGATGGTCTGAGTCTGAATGAGTGAAAAGCTTAATCATCATCACGTCAAAAAAAGAGATAGCTGGACAGACATAACTCATAAAGAAATCACCACACGCCAAAGATAGCTCTGGATCCATTGAGTTCCTGAACAAGGGAGTTTAGACAATGTGGTAATTTGGAAGAAACTGTCTCTCCTCCAGCTCAGCTTTTTGTCTCTCATTGTGGTTTTGATAGAGGAGTCCACACAGACAACAATGACCAGTATCGTGCGCTGCTGTTAGACTGGTAAGTGCACATGGCTTACAAACAAATCTCCAGACTGCCTTGGTACCACGCTTATCTTGCTGTTGTACTGGACAGTTACCCTGCTGTTTTTTTTTTTTTTTCTACCTGCTCAACCATAATCACCACTATTCTTCAATAAAACAGTAGTATATAAAATCAAGTATTGTTTTTAAACTGTAATTTTTCTGGGAAAATTTTACTGAATTAGGAACCTGTTTGTATTCAAGCACTTTTGTTCTAGTTTAGAGTGAACTTAAGTTGCACATAGTGTCCTATTTTTTTGTCTGTTTAAATTTTTTTTCCTATATGTGCAACATTTGTTTTGGTTCATGCACCAAAACCATTCATTTTTTAATAAAAAGATATATTCCATAAAAAGAATGTTGAGGTTAAAATTTATTCATGTTAAAATAAAACAAGAACCAATTATAACAATTACAACTTTTTGAGATACTAATTTAGCAACATTTGTTTTTTAAATAATTATTTATTATTCTAGTTACCACAGAGGTGTTCATCCTCACAGTGATTTGTAAAGAATGAGTGCCAATTTTTTTGGGCCAAATTACAATATACAATGTTTTATACCATTCTAACTGAAATTATCTACACATGACAATAATATATAGTTTGTATGTAACAAATATGAATAAATAAAAATAAGATAAATAGAAAATATTTTATAGTAGTCCCCAGAAGTCACTGGTGTTACCACATAGGCAAAGGTCTCTTTTTTTAAATTAAAACCACACTAATAGCATTACTTCCATGTACCTATTTCTAAACATTTACCAAGCACTGTTAGTATCTCTTTGTTAATGTAAAATGTTCTCATTTAGCTCATGATTTAATATGAAGCTTTTAACTGAAGTCACTGATGTGACCTAGTTTAAACATTACATATAACTTCAGTGGGTGGAAATAAAGCTGACCAAAGGTGAGGCAAAAACATAATGTATGTTTTTGTAACATCACAACTATGAAGGTCTACAAAATGGGCTATTTTTAACAGCTTGATTACCCTGATTACCCCATGATCTGGAGAGTCAGTGGCAAGAAGGTTAAACTCTTATTAGTACTAAGTCAAAAGAAAGAGATGACTTAATGTTTGAATCTAAATTCTTTTATTTGCTCAAATCCCTAAACTGACTGTTTTACTGACTGTGAATGTTTCTGCTGGGCAACATGACACACATGGAATGTAGCAAAGAATAGCCATGGTCTCGGAAAGCTTTACTAAGCAGATTAACGATTAGAATGTCAGGACGTAACTAAAAGAGAGACCGTTTGGAGGAGGCAGGGAGGAGGATGGGATTAAGTAAACTAGCTTAATGTCCAGTCTTCTAAGTGTTCTGAACAGGTGTGCTGCTTTTCTCTATCCCTGTTACTGTTCTTGTTTGGTTATACTGATTATTGTTTGTTTACACTGCTGTTTTTGATTACTCTCTGGAATTTCCTGACAGAAGCAGTATCACTGGTCACATGCAAAAATCCTTTGAAGCTTTGTCAAAGTGAGATTGATTGGAGAAGAGGACGACCATGGAGCAGAGGCAAGGAGAGATGAGTGCAGCAAGGGAGAGGTTGGAGACGCTGATGAGGAGCATGGAGGTGCTTTTGTCCGAGGTGGAGCAGCTGAGGTCTCACTGCACCCACTGGAACCTGGAGCTAAGTAGACATATTACAGAGCTACGCCTGGAGAACCGGGAGCTGACTATAAAATATGACGCCCTGGCCAAGGAGTTTCAGGAAGCTTTGGAGATTATTGAGGACCTGCAGGACACCAAATATGCTCTCGATGCCAAAGAAAGGCAGGCAGAGAAGCTAAACAGGCAGCTCTGAGGAGGTACTAAGCAATCACAGGCCATCTAGCATAAATTGTGAACCCAGTGGAGATGAGAAGGATTTAAAAATCCAGTATAGTAAGGTCTATAATTACAAATATGGAGAACAGAACAAAAACTGTCAATGTCAAAACTCTAGAGGACCCGATCAGGCAGTTTTTGAACATCACAAATAAGCAGGAAGATTAGCTTGATTTAAATCTTCTGGAATGGAATACAATGGTGCTATATGTGTATCCATTTTGGATCCATACCCTATAAATACTTTAACAAAGCAATTGAAAACAATTAAAACTGGTCATCATTGTAATTGACGCTGACAGAAAGAGTCCAGAAGTTGACTCAGGTCACAGAATTAGTAGGCACAAAAGTGGGACATGTGGAAAGCACCTGGAAAAGATTGGAAGATTTTATTGTACTGATTTTCCTCTTTCTGGTCTCATGTTCTCATTTGATTCCTTCATGTTAAAGGCCTACACTGTTTCTTAAATTTAGCAGCTATTAGATCCAGTGTTTTTGGGAAATTCAAGAGTATATTAGTGTTATTTTTAATACCTGGATTGTGTAAGTAACTGTTTATCTGCATATCATATGTAGCAGAAAGAAAGGTGCCATCAGGAAATACAGCAAAAAAGCTCCCTGATGTAGTAAGTAGACTGCTAATTAGGAGCAAATACCAAAAATTAAGTAAATAGTGAAGTGAATAATGTGTAGTCCAAATTGTTTTTTTTTTACTTACTGACTTAAACCTGGTAGGTTTAATGTATTTTTGGCTATTTACTAGTCATTAATTACAAATCACTACAATAATGTACCAAGAAGTAGTTGAAAATGGAAATAAATGAATAAATGAAAGGTTATATGTTTAAGGATATGTTTACTTAAGGAAACTGTACACTTGATTGGAGGCTGTAGTTCCCCTATTGTAAGTCGCTTTGGACAAAAGCATCTGCCAAATGTAATGTAATGTACTGTAATGTAATGAACTGTACCCTATTGTGCGCCTCTAGCCTGTGATACCCACAGATGTTGCAGCTGAACTTGTACATCCTGCAATCAAAGGTTGCTGAAGCTGGCACACTAGCTGGTCCCATGAGTGCTTGAATGATGACAGGACAGGCCGAAAAAGTGTTGCAATCTGGAGAAGACATTCCTGGGAAACCTTTGCTTTGTATGGCTCAGCATTATCTTGTTAAAAATGCTGAGATGAGCAGGGTGTCTTGCGCATTTCACTGAGCTGTTAGTGTCTTTCGTGTCACTGCTAAGGGTTACTGACTTCCGTATGCGTTGGCTCCAAAGATCACGACTATTGTCCCAAACAGAACCTGGATTTGTTGCTAGAGGTATGGTTCTAGTTCATAGCAGTCCAGGTTCACAACACCATTGCAAATGAAAGCAACTGTAGCTGCTTGACAGATGACAAGGATCATGGGCAAGTGGACTCTAGAAGTATGTCTTATCAGTCAACAATCTCGCATGAGACTATTACCAAACAAAATATCTGAGAAGCATTTTATTCTCCCTTCTGTCAAGATTAGTCTTTAATCAGACTACATATATAATAATTTATATATCTAGATTATTGTTTTTGTCAATGAGTGTATTTTATCCCAAATTGATTTATGTATTTATAGCAGTGCTATATTAAAACACTACATGAAAACCAAATAAAAACATGTTATTGATTTTTGATTGTATTCGTTTGGTACTACTCCAAAAACAAGTAATAAGTAATATCTATCATGAGATTTTCTTCAGGCATCATGATATATATATTTTGACGGAAAGCCTTTTGTTTCCAATCAAAACTGTATCTTGAATATCTTCAAGATTGCAATGATTCCAGAAAGGTTAATTTTAAGTTGTACTGTGGAGGATTCTGAACACTGAGACAAGTCTATTTACCAGAATAAATCTGATTGGCTGGTTCATGGGATTACATCCTGCATCCTAAAACCTTCACTGCTACACAGATATGTAAATAAAAAAGCAATGAGGGAGTCAGATTGTTTATTATAAGAAAGTTTATATCTCTTCTAATGCTTGGAATAAAGCAAATATTTTGTTTGTCTTTAGCTCTGTGTAATTACTTAGAAGGTGAAAAGAAACCATGTGTGTTTGGGCTAAGGCTGGCACAGGGAACATGGTCCCAATCAATGCCCTCCTTTCCAATCCCCAAATGAGTACCTGCATCTGTTTTTCTAGCTGTTGAAAAGTGAGAGAACCCAAAATAGCGCCTTAAAACCATGGAGCCTGAAGAGCCACTAACACCCAGTGATTTAATACGTTGTGTTTAGTGGCAATGAGTCTTGCTATAAGAAACATTTGTGGTGAGAACATTGAAAAACTCCTGACTGCATGAAGACCACATTTTCTCTGAGATCTTTCTTTCATAAACACGTATGCAGGCAGCGTGTGCATATTCTCTACACTTTTCAGCAAAAAGCTCCTAGAGTCCTGAGGATGCTTTAATGGATTTTCTTAAATGGGTGAGCAGCTCTCATTTAGCATATCAACTAGAAAAGTGATTTGGAAATATTTTTATCTACATAACATATACACATTCATATACTAATGCATCTAAAAATATATATATATAATTCAAAAGTTCAGTAATTCAGTTCAAAATGTGAAACTCATATATTATGTAAATGTATTACACACAGAGTGATCTATTTTAACCATTTATTTTTTATTGTTGATAATTATGGCTTACAGCCAATGAAAAACCGAAAGTCAATATCTCAGAAAATTAGAATATTAAATAAGATAACGATGTCATCTGCTGGTGATCCACTGTGTTATATCAAGTCCAAAGTCAGTGCAGTGTTTTCCCCCAAAATCTTACAGCACTTCATGCTTCCCTCTGCTGACTTGGCACATTGCCCACACTGATAAAAATACCAATTTGATACCAAATTGATCACTCTGTGTGTAATACATCTATATAATATATGAGTTTCACGTTCTGAACTGAATTACTGAAATAAAGTAACTTTTTAATGATATTCTATTTTTTTGAGATACGCTAGTACTTTATATATATCTCAGAAACAGAAATAAAAAAAACATTGGTTAATTAATATTGAATTAAGCTTTTATTTGAACCTCATCAATGTCACCCTGCATATTATATGAAATATTCGTCCTCATTATTACATCTACTCTGGGCAATGTTCCAGGTCCACTGGGCAAAAGGCAGTTAAAGAGCATAATGCTACCACCATCGTGCTTAACACTCTGTAAGGTGTTGTTGTAGAATGTCTAACCTGTAATCTTCTGCACATACAGTACCTCTGGTCATTGTGGCCAAAAATCTTTCTCTAATCTGAACATAAAATCCTAAAGGAACCGTTGAACCATGACCAACCAATTTCCACTCAACTTTTTTTCTGGTTAACTTTATTTTATTTATTAATCAAGAATGCTACAGTATGACAATTAAAACTTTACTGTGCTAAACAGAAGCCTTACGTTAACCATGCTCAGAAGTGGCCTTACTTCTTTGGGCACAAAGGCATCTGGGCTTAGCATTGTGGTTATACAAACTGGTTATTTTCAGAAAAAATGGAACCATGCATACTGTTAACTGCAACAAGCTCAAAGGGTCTCTAATGGTACGTGGTTGTGTCAGTACACTTTTTTTTGTACTGTGATGGCACCATTAATGCAGAAAAGTACATTGACAGCTAATCCAGACACGTCAGTAAATCTTCAAACAAGACAATGCAAAACCACACACTACCACACATATGAATGGCATGGCTGCAGAAGAAAGTACAGGTACTAGACTAGCCTGCATGCAGTCCTGACCTGTCCCCAATATAGAATGTTTAGAGATTTTATAACCAGTAAATGGGATAATGTTTACCCAGTACTCTGACACACCTTAAAATGTGTTGCAGGGGAAATGGGCTAAAATAAATTTTAAATAAATAAATAAATAATAATTTAATAAACAATAAAAAAATAAATAATTAATCATTGGGTATCCTTTGTGCTTAAACATGGTTTAAGAGAAGAAATGGTAACATTAAAAAGTGGTATATGCTTTACAGTCTAATGCTTTAGGATCCTTTAAGTTTATTCCATTAAGAAATGTACTGGTCATGCCAGTAAGTTCTGGCAAATAAACTGTTTTAATGTGAGCACAGAGAAGCTAACAGCTGTAGTAAATCATGGTCATTAAAAATGTTTATATATGTTGGCACATTAAGTACCATTAAATTGACTACGAGTTGATTTGAGAACCTACACCCCAACTTAAACATGTTAACTAAATTCTTGTTTAAAAATTTTCCAGGATAAAAAAATAGCGTAACTTTGTATATGTGCATTTTACAACTTTCCTACTTTTAATTTCTAAATGTTAGGTAGCCTCTGTATCCTCTTTATGCTGCTCTGTGTGAAGCTCATGACATGGCAGAATAAAACACCTTTTTTCCCTTTTTTTTTTGGGAGGGGTTAATTATATTTTACTATGTGTGGTGTTTGTGTGTGTGTGTGTGTGTGTGTGTGTGTGTGTATGTGTGTTGGGTGGAGGGGTGGGGGGGTGTTGGGCTGGGTTGGGGAGGCGGGTGCTTACGTATGTATGTATGTGTGCAGAAGGTATATGCAGCCCAGACAGAACAAAATCATCAGTCCATTCCTGCAGTGACTGGATTAACGTCTGACGCAGACTGAGACAGACGGACAAGGTAAGAGCCACTTCTCCCACACATTCAGTCTATTCATTAAACTAAATCTGAAATGTAGAATATTATATATCGTATGAGAACATTATACATATACATCTTGATGACTGGACCAATAGGGATATTTAATAAAATTAGGGTATAAGTGTTTTACTTCTATAAAGAGAATATCTGGTTGAGTGTATTTTTAATTATTTCTTTTTAAATAAATACCTTTACATATAACACATGCATTTGGCTTCTTAATTTTTAACTGGATTATGCATAAATATTTATATATAATATTTATGAATAATATAATGTTTATTTTTGTCACCCCCCCCCAAAAAAAAACAACAACAACAAAAAAAAAGATTTATGCATGTAAACATTTTTCAGTTTTTGCACCAATACTGTGTATGATTAATTAATACAGGTTATATAATACCTATACACTATATACATATACACTATATGTATTAACATTAATACACGTGTGTATATGTGTTCCTCCCTTGTGCAGATGATTCTCCTGTCACTCCTGGGGGTCCTGTACCTATTCACAGCTCCAGTGTTCTCTGTAAGTATATATTAAAAGTATATAAATTTTAGTGGTTATGTGTCTGATAGCTTTCTGCTCTACTGCTCCTGTTTGTGTTTTGTTATGCAATGTGTGTTTGTTTGTATGTTCTGATGGGACTCTCCAGTTCCCCAGAGAGCCTGATGGCTGACTGTGCAAATGTCAGTGTTTGCTGGTGGCTTTCTGCAGTGTGTCATTATGAGGTAAACCGCAGTGGAACTGTGGGAGATTATAAAGTTGCTTTTGGGGATGTGGACAGGGTGTTTTGCACTGTGTGGCATGGAGAAGGATGTGGAATCTGAGATGTTTTTTTATATATATATGTGTGTGGCGGTTAAACCTTTACCTCTGCATTGTGCTAAATGTGCCCAATGTTTGCTGAATATGCAAAAGGGATGATAGCACTTTTTGTAAAGCAGACTGATAGAAACCTACACTGATCAGTGCATTGTGTGGTTAAAAAGAGAAATCCTTATTCATAAAAAAAAATATGAAATTTGAGACAATGTAAAGAACAGCTGCCAGATTTACACTCTTTCAAAAATTGAAAAAGAAAGTAACAAATTATATGTCTTTATATTTATAGGTTTATTAGGCTTATTTTAACAAGTATTATTTATTTTTTATTAGATTTTTTTTAAATTGACAACAAATCAGCTACATGCACTTAAGTACTTAGGATTTAATGGATTTGTACATTTCTAATATTATGCAAAATCTTTTGTATGTATGATATGTAATTTCATAATTTTACATTGGTAAGAACATCTGTGCTGCTTCATGATTGGTCATTGGACTCTGGAGTTGTACTGGTTATTATTTTAAACTATTAGTGAAAGATAATAAAATGAAAGAGGAAGATAACATTTTATACTGACAGATATTTCCTCAGTAAATAGGTAGTTTTTGACCCCACATATTTGTACTTTTAAGGTAAAAATGCATTTTAGATGTAAAGTCACCTCACTCATTCACTCATGTTTAGCAGGCTCTTATAGTGCTCAGATAGTTTTAGTGCATCACACTAGTGACTCTGTGGCCATGTTAATGCCTTAATGCCCACTAGCCTTGATTGATCAGATCACCAGGCAGAACCATGTTTCAGTGTCAGTGTTCAGTTTTCAATCTTCTAGTGATGAGGAGACACACAAAGAATCTAAAACAAAACGTTTGTCCAGGCTAAAGAAATCTATCACTGGTGCAAATAAAGGACTAGAAATTTTAATTCAGTCATAATTAATTTAGGTTTAATTAACAGGCTTTTTATTCTGTCTCTAAGAATGTATGCCGAAGAGTTCAGAATGGGCATCACTTTTAGCAGTGTGTATGTTTATATTTTTGCTGTAGTTAAGGCAGCCGAGTGATGACCACTGGGGAGAATACGGCCCGTATGGAGAGTGCAGCCGAACCTGTGGCACTGGAGTAGCTGTAAGGACCAGGGTTTGCAACACTATGAGGTGTGTATATGTGTGTGCATGGATGTGTATGTGCATGCGTGCTCTCCTTTTTGAACTTTGTAACTTCTTTTCTATTGTTATTTACAGGACTGATGGTGGACATAATTGTGTGGGACCTTCTAAGTCTTACAAAACCTGCAACACTCAGGTATTGTACAATACAGAAAGAAAATAACCCGTTCAGGACAATTTATTTACAACACTGATACTTTACTTCACTGTTAGTCTACAAAATATTGCTGTAATCCAAATATAGAGGATGTTTTGTTATTTTTATTCACTCTAGTCCTTTGTACTGAGTGCAACGTTTTTTGCAGAAACCCTTTTACACTTTTAAATGACTGTTTATTATATCTTTCATACAGCTTTTAATCAAATGTACTGTTTCCATATGGCTACAGATAATAATTTTAATATAATCTTAAATATTCCATAGGAATGAATGCAAAGTGGAGTGCAAAAGTTTGAAATCATGTCACTCTTAGATAGCATTACCCTACAGACACTAGGAAACACTGTAGCAACTACACTAAATACTATACTAAGCACCTGGCACTATTACATTCATGTACCAACCATTCAGCAGCCCTATTGGACCCTTTTTACAGATTTAAATTATATTTTCGCTTTTCAATTTAATATTTCAGATTAATTTTAACGGAAAAAATGTATATCAATCAAATTCAGAACATACTGTAAATACATGTGGGAATTTCCTAATTACAGTAATTAACTGCACATAGCAATTGATGCTGGGAGATCAGCTTAGTGAGGCACACTTGTTCATAAAGAGGTAGTTTTCAAATTACACTGTATATTTATAGAGTTTCTAAAGTAATTTTTCTTACCTACCTTCCCCTGGGTAGTCAGTTATATTTTATTTATTGATTGACTGCCTGCTTGATCACAGTGTTGTAGGCTATAAGAGCAAGTTACCGTTTCTTTGCAGCAAATTCTTACTTAATTCTGACCTGCAATAAAGTATGTAAAAGGCAGAAGGGATGCAGGGCCATCTATTATTTACTAAGAAACAAACACTCAAGCTAATCTTTCCATGTTGAGTGATTCATAAAAATATGATGAAGCTAAAGAATTGCCTACGGGCAATAACATTTCTCCCTGTTTTTGAGTATTAACTGAATCCCCTAGGGATGGTAGCAAAACTACACACTGATGATGAGTTACGGGTGAAAAGGTAATATGCTGGAATTCAATAGACAGTAAAATACTTCAGAAGAAATATTACTTCAGAAACTCAATCAATATAATTTAAAATAAAAACGACTTATTTAGGAACAAATTATTAACTGCTCATCAAATGACCTGTGTTCCTCACTAACCAGCTACTCTCACTCAGGAAATTCTTACATGGGGCACTGTATTAATGTTTTGTTGATTGAAGCAGTGCTTTACTGGTAAAATTTCCCTGTAATATTACATCAGTTTGTTACAATTTGTTACAGTTTTCCCATACTGAAATAAATACTGAAAAAAATTGAATATGATGTCATATTTATTCAAATGTGTTTTTAAACCCTTAATATGGCAAGAATAAAAATGTACCCAATATTTTCTCCCCATTGCCAGTTTTCAACAACTAGCTAAGTCTCTCCCTAACATTTATGCTGCCAACTGGGAGGTGAAAGCAAGCACAGGTTTCCTCCAAGACACGTGAAGTCAGCCTTTATAAACTCTTGCTGACGCAACATCACTGGACAGCTGAACAGGCTTGTAGGCTTATAATAACTGCCAATTATGTTACGTCGGCTTACAACTGGCTAGCAGCATGCTGAGTGATTGGTGAGAGGGCTTTTACCCATTCACACTGGCCACAGATAGCTCTGGCATCACTGGAAACTAAACTTGCAATTTACCACATGAACAAAAGTAGATCCCTTTAAAACTTTAATTACTCAATATAACATAACTGAGATTAGCCAAGCTGCTCCCAGAATACACACACACACACACACACACAACAAAATAAACAGTATATAAAGTAAATATTATATTGTGGTCTGCAGTATCAGTATGAAGTTTTAATACGCTGATATCAAATTGCATTAAATTAAATTCAGTTTTTGAGATACATTTTTAAACCAATGAGTATAGACCCAAATGCTTTTAATCCAATAAAAATAAGCTGTTCAGTAATGTGTCTGTGTTCTGAAATAGGAATGTCCCTCTGGATCTCGTGATTTCCGTGAGGAGCAGTGCTCCCAGTTTGACAGGATGGATTTCCAGGGCAAACGCTACACCTGGCAGCCATACTATGGAGGTACTAATTGGCCAGACGTTTTTCATGCAGACAAAAATGCAGGCATTTTAAGAGGACAGTCACTCACTGTCAGCTGTAGAGAATGACCTCAAGAACATTGTCGCTGTCCAATAAAAAAGTATCTCAGTTTTTTGTTGAATTTCAGTTTTAGTACTAGATCATTTAAACTCACAAACTGTCCCTTACACTGTGTCAAAATGTCTTGATGAATGGACCAATAGAAATTCTCCAAATTTACCTGAAATAAACTCTTTTTACATTGAGTTAAGAAGTTTTTATTTCTCTTCTGTAAAGTTGCTGATTTGGTGAAACATTTGTACCACAGGGGCTCAGAGTCTTTGCCCCACTTTCCCCTCCCTTAACTTCCATTAACTTGTTCGCTTCAGTGCAAAATTGATGCAGACTGATTAACTATATTTTGGATAAAGAAATATTATGTCAATTATATTTTTCTATCTATTCCTTTTGTGTGTGTGTGTGTGTGTGTGTGTGTGTTTAATGGTATAGCTTCAAACCCTTGTGAGCTGGTGTGTGTACCCAGGGGAGAGAATTTCTACTATCGCCATCGTCCAACTGTGGTTGACGGCACTATGTGTTACGTGGGCCGCAATGACATCTGTGTGGAGGGTGTCTGCAGGGTAACTACGCACACAAGCACTTCAGCCACACACACACACACACATCCATATATGTAACAGAGGCAAAGGCTGATGCTATTACCCTAATTTACAGACAGTTAGTCATTAGACAGACACATGCTGATGCTGATGTCTTGATTTACAGGCGGTGAGTCATGGTGAAATTGTGGGCTTTGACCACACAACCCCTACTCGAGTCCAAAGACCTGGAATAACTCACTCTACAGAGGCTTACAGGTGAACACTATGTGTGTGTTTGTATTGCTTTTTAGATACGACTTTACATTAGAAGCTGTGAGTTTAGAGTAGCAGTGATTATACACTACACTGTAGTCATATGTAAATTTATCTGAGAGGCTCCTTTAACACCGTCTGAACCAGACAAACTTTTGAGGCTACATATATGTACAAATACACTTTACTTACCATAAATAGTGGAACATCTGATCATTCGTTGTTTCTTCTAAAATCAAAGGTACTAAGAGCAAGTTTATTCTGCTTTTATTGGAGTAACTGTGTTTACTATCAAGGGAAGATTTTCCAATAGATTTTAGAGAATAAGAGGGGTTTTGATTTAATTTAGCCACAATAGCTTTAGTAAGGAATGTTGGATAGTTATCACTTTATCTCATTCCCAACTTCCCAATTCATCCCAAAAATACTGGATAGAACGCCATCGTTCGACGTTCAATGCTGGGAGGGCTTTTTACCTTTCTAGCCCACCTGTGTCATTATGTTCATGTTTATCTGTTTCAAAGAGTCCTATTTTATTGACAGTACTTTTCTACAAAGACTAGACAAGCAGTGTGTGTGCATTTGTTCATTAGTGTAAGCAATGGGTGCAACTTAATGTAGATAATGTAGTCATTAAAAAGGAGTGTCCACCAGTATTTGGACATATAGTGTATCTGCCTCAAATCAAGTGGGCTGTGTGCTGTTGTGTATGTGATTTCTGTATGTTGGTATGTGTCCAGGTACTCTTTCGGTACATATTCTGAGTGCTCTGCACCATGTGGTGGGGGCATGCAGACTCGCAGTGTGAACTGCGCACTCAACGGACATGTAGTGGACGACTCATATTGTACCGCTCAGGGTCTACAGAGGCCAGCCGCCCAGAGAGCCTGCAACCAGCATGCTTGCGCTGAGTACAGTGTCGGCAGCTTCAGCTCGGTAATGTTCATATAAAAATCCATGCTGTAATACACAGAAAAATACTGTACTGCCTACTTCATTTCATTTATAGAGTGAATTAATTATTTGATCATATTGTCTAAATATGCTGATGGGCGTACATTTTTATCCTTTTGAGTGATTTATATGTAACCATGGGTAAAAATTCATATGTTCTGTGTTCAGTATTTTGTGGATTAAATGAGATATATGTAAGCTTCATGAGGGCTGACTATGACTGGTGTCAGCTTGATCGATTAGCCTGCTCTAGACTGTTAAGATACATACATCTCGCAAACATCTCAGATAGTCAGCAAAATACTGATTAAAATATATACATTTTCATACTAACTCTGAGAAGAGGCCATGAAGGCTATCTCACATATATTCATGGTTACATATAAATCATTTAAAAGAACAAGATATCAAAAAAGTAGAACTGGATAACATATTAATCTTGATAATTATTGATTAAGATAAAATACTGACTATTAATTAATCAAATAACACAATATACTATAGGAAGAAACTCCTCCATATTATTTCAGACCCCCCCTGTGATGTTTTGTTGACTCTAATGTTAATAAATTATCAAGAAACATCATGTATCTACTAAGGAGTTTTGTCAAAAACAAAAAAAAAACGTTGAGAAATGTAGTTAAACTTAACTCAAACATTAACCCTTCCTCTTGCTTGATCAATCACTTCAGATAACAAAACAAGACCACGGTGAGACATAACGGCAATATGAAAAGGACAGTGAAAATACATAATAAATAATCCCACGCTGTTCCCTGCCACAGTAGCGGCATGAAACTCACACATATCTCAGATAGTCCACAAAATACTGACTAATCGTACAGTTTTTGTACCAACTTCGAGAAGAGGCCTTGAAGTCTATTTCAGCCAAAGTAAATCACAGCATATATTTTTACTTATTGTTACATATTAATCACTGGAAAGGTCATAAAGTAAAACTAGATAACATACTGATCATGCAAAATATTGATTAAGATAAAATACTAATTATTACACAATATACTATAGGACATAAGACAAAACTCCTCAATATTCTTTTAAATACTACATTAAATACATATGATCATGGAAGAACAGGGTGAACAGAGGATATTAAAGTATGCGGAGAAACAGATGTAGCCTGTAACAGCCTGTAATTATAAACTACAAAGATTCCTATTTGATCAATGGAGCTGAAAAAAAGGATAATTGGTGTAGAAACAAGAAGGTGGTGGTCCTAATATTATGTTTGATCATTGTATTAGGGCTGGACCCGAATATTCGGGTATTCGGATATTCGTTCGTTGAGTAGGTATTCGGTTTTTAATTTTGGTATTCGGATATTCGTTTTTTTTCTCCTTTCCAGAGTTCCACCTCACTCTAACCACTTCTGTTCTCGCGGGTCCCGTCAGAATATCTTGCGCGCGGGACAGAACTGAACTGTTATTGGCTGGAGCGGGAGTTTAATCCAGACGATGCGGGAGCAAATTAATAAATAGTTAAGAAAACTGTAATAATTGTAAAAAAAAAAAAAAACCTAAAGAAAACTCTCAACGCGCAGGATGGACCGACACACACACGCACACACCGATGGTGTTTGGACTGGGGTAAGGAACGGGACCGCACTTTTCAGCGCTGCTGTTTTAATAAATATATAAGTAAATTTGAAGCATTAAATGTAGTTTATTTAATTTATATTAGGAACGTGGGGCGGGAGCGGCAGAAATGTGTATGTGGCGGGCGGGCGCGGGATTAAAAGAAGCAATTTTTTTGCGGAGCGGTAACGAGACAGAAACGCGGAGCGTGGAAGAGTGGGTTTAAAAATCAGTCTCGCGCAGACCTCTATTATACAGGATAAAAAAAAATGCAGGCTCTTCGAAACTGATTTATATAATAAAACGTAAGGGGTAATGTGGCAACAGTAGGGGCTAAATCGGTTACAAAAGCCTGGCCTACAAAAATGATGTCTGAACGAATTTCCTCTTATCTAATATAATTTAAAATGGTTTAAAAATATAAAATAATTTCTAAGCAAACGAAATATTTAATATTGAGCTTATAGCCCAAGTGCAAAAATACAAAATCAGTAATACGGCTATGCCCTGCACAATCCTTAAACCGAAATAGACCAAGTACAATAACGTCATTAACAATGACTTTCCTCTACTCTAATATAATTTAACATGGTTTAAAAATATAAAATAATTTCTAAACAAACGAAATATTTAATATTGAGCTTATAGCCCAAGTGCAAAAATACAAAATCAGTAATATGCCCTGCACAATCCTTTAACCGAAATAGACCAAGTACAGTTTACAATGACTGTCCTCTAATATAATTAACAATGTTTAAGAATATAAAATACTTCCTGAACAAACGTTTTTTTGTTTGTTTTTTTAAGCAAATAGCCTAAGTGTGAAAACACAAACAGCAATTTACTGGGCTGGCTTGCGCAGCGGAGAAACCGTGCAGCAGCAGCCTCCTAGCCTGCTTACGCAGCGGATAAGCCGCGGTGTGGGGCACCAGAAATTCCGGGATGAAAACACAAAGAAATCTGGGCTAAAAACACAGAAAAAATATGGGGTGAAAACACAAAAATATGGGGGATAAAAACACCAAAAATCCGCGGTGAATATGTCTCGTCGGTCAGAGCAAATTGAACATTTTTCAGTGGATTAAAGGGGCCGTGATTAGCTTTTTTTTATTATTTTTTTTACCTCTTTTTTTAAAAACGAATATTCGAATATTCGCTTCGAATCAGTGCCGAATATCCGGAGCTCAAAAAACGCTATTCGGGCCAGCCCTACATTGTATACAGAAATACATTTTAAAGGACAATTAATTAAATTACATCTTAACATAATCTTAAACGCCTGTGGAGTTTAATTTAATTTCAGTTTGTGCTCTCTTTAAAGTATTAATGGGGTAATATCTAATGGTACACCTTTTTCTGCACATTCTTCCAGTGCTCAGTGACATGTGGGGAAGGTCAGCAGGTGAGGGAGGTTTTCTGCGTCGGTGGCCGAGGGGAGCGTCTCCCTGAGCATGATTGCAGGGGTCTCTCACGTCCAGCGGAGGTCAGAACCTGTCAGAAACCTGCCTGCCACCAGGTCTTCCGTTACTTCGTCAATGACTGGAGTCTGGTAAGAAGAATGGACTCATGGTCCACCCTGATATTTAATACTTGTTGATATGTTTTCCTTGTAAATATTGAAGTAAAGTTTTGTATAGAGTTGGAGATACTGTACATTAACATGTTTCTGGCTCTCAGTGCACTCAGAGCTGTGGAACAGGGACACGGACCCGCAGAGTGGTGTGTATGGATCCGGATCGGAACCAGTATGGAGATGAGAGATGCTCCTCTCAGAGCAAACCTCGTACGGTGGAGAACTGCAACACACAGGCCTGCCCTGGAGCACAGCGTGAGTACTAGTGCAGTCTACTGTTAGTGCATTTACATATTTATATATTTAAATTAACTTATAGAATTAACTATGGCTCTAAGTATATATACACAAGTACATAAGTAAGTTGAAGGTAGATACTTTTACTTTTAC
The DNA here is from genome assembly GCF_023375975.1 of Astyanax mexicanus. NCBI lineage: Eukaryota > Metazoa > Chordata > Actinopteri > Characiformes > Acestrorhamphidae > Astyanax > Astyanax mexicanus. The sequence goes on from NC_064408.1 coordinate 51,827,711, forward strand.
TGCATCATCACAATGCTAGGTGAGGACAAAAAGAATTATAAAAGACAAAAAGACTCATTTGAAAATGTACTAATCCTGAGGTTGTTTTTATTGGGTAATGTGTGAATGGTCAAGAAATAAATTTCAGTGGACATGTTTTTGTGTGATATACATGTGTTGTGTTCCTGTGTGTGTGTGTGTGTGTGTGTGTAGAGGTGCCCAGTGTTCAAGACTCCAGGGGCCATGAGAGCACTCTGCGGGGATTTGTTCCCCATACCCACAGTGAACCCTCAGGTACACGCCTTCCTTCTAGACACAACTGTGGCACCACATACAGTACAACTGATCCCATGTATTTAAGTTTGATATTACTTTCACTGTAAAGACAGTTACAGAATAGAAATCAGCCACTTTAAGTGTTCATCTGCTAATTCCTAAGTCTTTCAATGCTCTATAGTTCATACACCATACGATCCATACGCAACTGTAGTCGGCCCACACTGTGCTCAGTCTTACTACGGTTGCTGTCCTGATGGCCACACCGCCGCTTCAGGACCACGAGGAGAGGGCTGCACAGATGACTGTGTCAGAAGCAGGTACTAATGCAGATTTCACATCAACTCATGCTTTCCAACACACAGGGCCTACTTATGTTAGTACATTTTTTTGATCATGTTAATTTTGTTAATCTTGTTGGTAGATGCTAGACTAACACTAATAAAAAAAATGGACTTCACTAATGTTACCAGTCTTGTGCCTCTATATGCATGTCAGAAATCTATCAAAAGTGACAGTATGAAAACTGGTTCATTTAAACTGGACAAAAAATGGTGTGTTGTATGATTTTTCAAATACATTAGCTGTGGTATTTCATGCCAGAATGGAATAAAATAAATGCTTTTTACAGTAATGTGGTATCCATAGAAAATAACTGTAGTAACTCATATTCATCAAAGAATTCACTTTTTTCACTAATTTAGTTCACTGACTGCTATTAGGATTTAATATATATTTCAAATACTCTTTTTCATACAAATCACCCAGTATACCTTTAAAAGCAGAGTATATTTTGTGTTCTCGGTTTTGCACGACAGCACTGGTAATTGCTAACATTTTGTCTCTTGTCCTATACTTCACAAGACTGCACTATGAAAACTACACGCTTTATGATTTATAGCTTTGTAATAGTCTAGCTTTATTCATAATGTACTGCATCTTGTGGCATGTGAATGTTTGTGTGCATTTGACAGATACGGCTGCTGTCTGGATGGAGTAACTACTGCTCAGGGCTTTGCCAGAGCAGGATGTCCCGAGTATACCCACAGGGTAACACCCTCTTCTATGAAAATACTACAAAATACATATGAAATATTTAAGTTGGTTTATCTGTTTATAGATGCTCATGCTCAAGTTTTCTGTCTCAAGATTACAAATATTCAAATGACATTGTAGTCGCATCACATCACAATGCCATCACATTAAAATCAATTTATACTCTGTTCTATTTCTTATTATGACCCCTCTTTCTCCCCTGTTGGTAGGATCATCCCTCTGTGCACGCTGAGGTGTGCTCTTTGCCCCGAGATGTTGGTTCATGTTATGAGTATAAGTCTCGTTTCTACTTTGACTCTTCTGCCCGTACCTGCACACAATTTTGGTATGGTGGCTGCCAGGGCAATGGCAACAACTTTGCCACTGTTGAGGAGTGCAGAAGAATGTGTGGAGAGTCAACCAGAGTCTCCACTTCTGCTCATGCCTACAGAGACCAGGCACCAAGAAGAGTCTATAGAGGAAGATATCGTGCCCGTGCTTGAAGAGGAACAAAAAATTTGAGTCAGAATCACATACACAAATGTATCCATGTGTAAAAAAAACAAAACAAAACAAAATAAAAATAAATCATCATTCATCCATTCAGAAAACATGTGGTCCTTTAAATATGAAGATGCTATTGGGAACTAAAGAATAATAAATAAAAATAGTTCTTTTAAAGCCTTTTAAGAATGTGTATCAAATGTAACATAAATGAACGTAACTTAATAGAGACTTCAGTCCTCTTTAATGCTTAGGCCATATTGTTCTCCTGTCTGTAATCTCCCTGCTAAAAATCCAGCTATAACCAGCTGGTCATTCAGAGACCATATCCTATGCAGCTGTTACTTAGCTGGATTTTTATTAGCAGGGCTACAGTATGTGCTTTTCCTGTATCTTCATCTAAAAGATTAAATGGATTAAGCTGGTCAAATCTGCTTCTGTTTTACTTGTGTTATTAATTTATTACCATAAGTGGCTATGTCTTTAGTGTTTACACAGCACCATTACACATGACAAATATCATAGAAAGGTTACGTGTTATCAGAAGGTTTGGTAGGTTCATGTTTATTTTATATTTTCATCATAATTTCTGCAGTTTTGTAACCTGGTTAGCATAGTTTTTTTCCTGCTATTTTTTGAGTTAATGAAAGCAACACATAGTAAACAACATCAAGCACGTAAAAGATATATATTATAAGTACATAGTGGTCATTGTGCATTAATATTGTATTAATATCATATTGCTGCATTTATGTATATAAAACTTTATAAAGAAATGTCTAAGATTGATTTTATATACACTGTGTTTATCAGTGTAATTTTCCTAAAGATCAAATAAAACATGATCTTGAAGAAATGGACCGTCGAGTCAGTTTAACACTTATTAATTAAAATTTCCATATCAAGCTAAATTCGAAAATAGAAAATTGGGTATAAAACTTTTTTTTTATCCAGTACAGTGAAGAAAAAAGGGGATTCATTCAAATTACTAATTATTTCGCTTTTCATTTTTAGCTTTTTGCAAACAGAATTTAAGAAAACTGACTGTTTCGATTTTCAAATTTGTCCATTTTTGTATCTTGCAACACAAATCTGCTGGTATAATCCATTTTGCAAAATGCAAAAATGGAAAAATCAGAAAACAACTTTTTTTTGTTTTGTTTTTCCTGACATTTCGATTGTGAGGGGCAGAAATGAAAAAAAAATGGATGAAAACTTTTTTTCTTCTACACTAAACTAAGTCACATTTTAAGAAATGAAAGTGTTTTACATCCAATTTTCCAATATTTGCAGTTATCCTCAGAAAAAAAAAACGGTCAGAAAAATTACTTAACAAGCGTTACACTGACCGTCTCTGGGTATTTGCTACAGAATGAGATTTTTTTACAATCTTTTTGTGACTTTTATTTTGACAGTGAGGGCGAAAAATAATGTCACTATAGGAAAAAGACTTTTATTTTGGAGCAGTCATTCATGCTTTAGCTGGTGTTGGAGCAGCGCTCTCGCCGTGTTTCCCCGCAGCTCTGCTATACTATTAGAGGTGGAGATGGTATGTACTGAAACTGCAAGTTAATCAGTGGTTTATGTTTAACAGTGAGGAGCTGGACGGATTTTAGCGCTTCAACATCAGGAAACACCTCCTGGCTAATGTTTGTGTTTAGCGTCGTATCTCAATTACTCACCACGGAGGCGGCGCTAGCTAACTGAGTAGCTTAGCTTCGCTAGCTTATGTTGCTAGTTTAAATGTAGCCAAATGTATCAATAACGTGGTTAAGGAAACATCATTTAACTAGATGTTAAAATGTGTTCACTAAAAAGCTTTATTTTCAATGTTTATTAAGGAGCTGGGTGTTCCAGTTCGCGGTTCAGTAATCCTGGTTTATAAGAGGGCAGAAGGTTAGCTGGGTTAACAGAGGAAACTAGTGTAGAGTGAGCTGTATTTAGACTCCACTGCTTTCTGGCAAAATGTTTACTAACATTAGGAAATCTCTCTGGTTCAGGTAGATAAAGTAGATAATTGACTGTGTGAGCTGCTTTTACCTTTACGAGCAATTCAAGCTTCAGAAAGTCAAGATGTGTGTCCATGAAAACCTCTTTCTCCCTCTCCATGCAGCTGTCGGTGTGTGGAGTGTTAACTGTGACTAGTGCTGGACGATATGGCCAAAATTTATATCACGATATATTTCTTAAATTTCGGTCGATACGATATAATTTCGATATTGATATAAATACTTTGAAGGCCTCAGAAAACTGCTAAGAAGCCCTGCAATCCCTGCAGCACTGCGAATTTAAATTATTATATAACTGTGTATTTGCACTTTTTGTATGGCTGGCATCACATACCCTCATTATATGCCTATCTATCTATCTATCTATCTATCTATCTATCTATCTATCTATCTATCTATCTATCTATCTATCTATCTATCGGAAACCTGTACCTACTACTGTCTGAAAATTTAATTTAAGCCTTTGAAACCTCCTTTCACAAAAGCTTTAATACTTTAGAAATAAAAGTAGTCAAAATAAATCAATGCTCAATTTTATTTGCATATAGCAAAATAATAACATGACATCCCTGTCAAACATAAGCCTATATAACTATTACCAATAAAAATAACTTTAAATTACAACAGAGGCAGAGCTTCTTATTCTTTGTGAACAAATTTAACAGATTAAAACAAAAGTGTTTCAACTAGGATATAGAATACAATAAGCCTTTATAAACATCAAAACAACAAGATTTTCCCGTCAAATAAACAAACCTACAGGCTTTATCAACTATGAATAACTTAGTTACAACATAAGCTGTAAAAGTGCTTCAGTCAGTATAAGAAAAATATTGTATGTAGTGGAGTTGCTTGAAGTGGTGGAACAGTTTAGATGTATTAACATTACCGCTGCTGGTCGGCTGCACTCTCCGGCACAATTTGTAGCAAAGCGGCCGAGCGAGCGGACCCGCGGCCGAGCGAGCGGACCCGCGAGCGGACCCACGGCCGAGCGAGCGGACCCACGGCCGAGCGAGCGGACCCGCGGCCGGCCTCGAGGATCCGGGGCCGACTGAACCGAGTCTACCTTAGCCTTGGATCCGCTCGTCCCGGCTCCGTTTGGCTCCAGCGAGAGACATTTTTGCTGCGTAGCGAAGCGGACCCGAGCCTAGCCATTTTAACCTAGCCTTGCCTAGCCTAGCCTATTTGGCTACGTGCCTGTGTGGTTACGTCATCACGCACTGACGTAGCCCAGCTACAGGGGCTGAATGTGTTGAGCTCTGCAGCGAGCTGACGCCAGTAAAAGACGCCTGTCCGTGATTCTAATACATATCGATATACCACAAAACTGATATCACCGTTATTGAAACATTTCTTATCGCGATAAATACCGATATCGAATTATTGTCCAGGCCTAACTGTGACCCTTCATGATTTCCTGCTTCTCTTTTTCAGTCTCACACAATTCTGCTGGTTCAGCCTACAAAAAGGCCAGAGGGAAGAACTTATGCTGATTATGAGTCTGTGAATGAGTGCATGGAGGGTGAGCTCTATAAAATCAGTCCATGGGTTTATGGGTTTAGGGTGTGTGTGTGTTTTACCTCTTCTTCCTCTTTTTTTCTTTCTAGGGGTGTGTAAAATGTACGAGGAGCATCTAAAAAGAATGAATCCCAACAGCCCCTCCATCACCTATGATATCAGCCAACTGTTTGATTTTGTGGATGACCTCGCTGACCTCAGCTGTCTGGTGTAAGTGTCCACATTAAATGAATCTTGTGTGTAAACAAGGCATGAATGTTAATCGCTGAAAACTTCACTGTTGTTTTCATGAAAGTGAATAAACATATTGCACATCTCCAAAAATTTTTTTAGGATAAGGTAAACAAACAAACCTTTTTGACTTGATCATGTAACAAGATTTAAAGTGACAGTCCATACATTTTGGTTGAGAATGAGTAATTGCACAGAATGTTAAAGTTCTTTAAAAATGTGCATTGTATAAGCACTAATAGCAGCACTGCAAATGCTCAGGTAAACAGCTAAAGCTACCAGACCCCCTGTTTTTAGAACTAATATCTATGGTTTTACAGTAATGTTTGCAGAAACCCATAAAAATAAAAATCTTAAGAACTGCTGCTTTAAACAAATCTGATATTTTGGACTATTCATCATTACATTACATCATTTCTGTAAAACAATTAAAAAGAAAATGTATTGAGCTACAGTGTTTTGCTTAACACTTACTATGAGTTGTTACTTGTTTGGCTGGTTTCTCTAATTAGGTTTGGCCCAAATCTGGATTAATGTACAGTGACATTGCTTATGCAGTTCAGTGCTACAATATGCTTAATCCATGTGATCTGAACTGTACGATGCTTGTGGAAAACTAGCCTACCAATTTGAATAAGCTATTATCTATATCTATACTACCGAACATCTGCAGCCTCTGCGTAAGTTTGACTGTGAGTACAATATTTTTAGGAATACTTAAAGGATAATACATGATTGTGTGGATTTCTCTCTCTGCTGATTTGAACAGGTACCGGGCAGACACACAGACATACCAGCCCTACAATAAAGACTGGATCAAGGAGAAGATCTATGTCTTGCTGAGACGCCAGGCTCAACAAGCAGGGAAATAGAAGATGAAGGGACATTTCACATTGGCTGCAGCAAATCGTCTGTCATTTGTTACCTTAATGAGAATTACACTGCATTATTGGGCAATGTAAACAAAACCCAGGTGGGTTTCCTAAAAGTACTGTAGGGTTAAGACCTTTTTATCTGTTACTAGGAAACTGATTCAGTTAAAACTTGCAGGTCTTTGCCACAGTGTTTTTGGGAAACTCAGTGTTCTTATGTTGATATTATGTTGATAACATTTGTGTACTCTTAATGCCAAGAAAGATTTACCATCAGAATACCTTTATCTGGCTCTAGAGTGCTTGGGGTGGGTGGGGGCATGGGCAGTTGGACCCATTGCAGTGGGGTTTATTAACTGGACAGGAGGGTTCAATTTGAAGGATTTTTTTTAAAGATATATATTTTGTATCATCCTCCCTCAAACTTTTTTAAATATAATTTCAAAAGTTGTTTTCTGTGATTCTCCAGTAGTTTACACTGAATCTGCATTCTGTATAACGATTCTAAAGCTGTCCATGCTTGCCGCTTAATAAACTTGTTTGGAGTGGTTTTAGTTTGGTTCTTTTCTCCTTTGTCCCTAAAGCAGTAGACGTGGTACACAAATTTTATATGGTTACAATAGGACCCACCAATCTGAGCCACTAAAACAACTGACTGATGTGTTTTTCATTGTGTGGGAGATTTTTCCTTGGTTGCCTTTGCATCCCTTTTTAGAACCGGTTTGTGTGTGCTTCCCTTTTTCCACAGTTTATATAAAGGTGAATTTACATTGTTACAGAGATGTTTGTGTTAAACGAAAGCATATTGTGTGAAAGATGTACGTTTAGACTTAATAATTTTCTGTTTTTGTTAACTGCTTGGAATGTTTTTTTTTCCCTTTTTTTAAATCCAATTTGGCTGTTAATGACTGTAACTTTTTAAGTGGCTCACCATTGTTTATTTTGTCATTTACTATAATAAACAGTTAAAATAACAAATTTTAACTTTGTGTGTGTTATTTTGAAACATATTAACAGGTAATCTAGCAAGTACATTTTGGGAACGTGTGGAACAAAACATGTCTCTTGTAAACTGCAAGGTCAGAGTTTCAATTTTTGTTGGACCTCTGTCAATGGAATGTGTATCACTTGAATTTTCTGACTTATGGATTTTATATTTTTATAGTGAACAAGAAATAGGTTATCATCTAGTTTTTTGGCACCTCCCCCTCATATTTTTTTTTTATTTGATTTTTGCATTTTGTAACAAAAGTAGGTCATCATTTGGTACAAGATGTAAAAAAGAACAATTAGAAAATTGGAGTACATCCAATTTCTTGTACATTATATTGAATGAGGAAGCAATATAATTACGTTTTATACCCTATTTTCTATTTTCAAATTTAATGTCATAGGTCAAAATGTTTTGTGTCGAGATTAACCAGTTTTTTTCCAATGTGTTGTACAGTGTGATTGTGAATAGGTTTATACTATGTTGTACAATGTGTTTGTGAAAGGTTAATAGTGTGTTGTACAATGATTGTGAAAAGGTTTATAGTGTGTTCACTGTAATGGTGAATAGGTTTACAGTGTGTTGTACACTGTGATTGTGAACAGTTTTAAAGTGTTGTGTACACTGTAGTTGTAAATATGTCTGTAGTGTATTGTAAAGTGTGATTGTGAGCAGGTTTGTAGTGTTGTACACTGTGATTGTGAATAGGTCTAAAACTGGTTTGTATGTGATTGTGAATAGGTCTATAGTGTGTTGTACACTGTTTGTGAACAGTTTTTTCTGTGTGAGTTTACTTTGTGTATATTGTGTGTTCACTGAGTTGATTTTGTGTGTGTGTGTGTGTTTACTGTGTGAGTTGATTGGGATTGTGTGTGTGTGTGTATTGACTGTTGCTCTGTGCCTTTAAACGGTGGCGGGCCGCCCTGCGCTCGATGCGTAGGAAACCCCGTACATGCTTTCTGAGGGGACCCAAGATGGCCGAACACTTACAGTGGGGCTAATAATTACTCTCGTCCAGACGGCGCGGTTTGATGGTGCTCGGCGGTTTGCCCGGGACGTTTGTTGTAGAGGGGAGTTTGTCGAGCTTGTCTGTTCAGCCGCTCCGGCTTCACACGCTCGTCTGCGTTTGAGGAAAGGCTGGTCCTTCCACGGCCCTCAGCCAGAACATGGCGGAACACTTGGCCAAAATATAAGCGTTAGCTAGCGGGGCTGCGAGCTGCTGCCGCTGCCGCCTACTTATCATGAGCGCACGGAGCTGTGCGGGTTCCTACAGCCGCGTTCACACTTCCACAGGCAGGGCGGGATTATAATGGGGCAGTAGAGGCGTTTCTTTCTCCTAAATCAACTGTGTTATTAGCGCTAGTCGGAAGAATGTTTGGGGAGAGCAGATAGCCCGCTAGCTAACAGCTAGCTCAGCTCGTTAGCAGTGGTGGTGGGCTCGGTTGGAGGAATTAGGGCAGCTGAAAACGAGCCCCCTCTTCTCCTGTGAGCTGTGCGCTCCACCCGCGCAGATATCCCGGGTTCAGAGCCGGAGTCGGAGAGGAGAAACGCGGCTGTGGTCGGCGACTCGGCGATACCGAAGGGCACTGACTAGCTAACTATGCTGCTGCGGACGGAGTCAACACACACACAGACCGCTAGCTTAGCCTAGCCGGCTAAGGCTAGACTGACTGGAGCAGCGCGCTAGCATCGACACCAGACGCAGCCGAGCGCTAGAGAGCTAAATGTCGCGTTTCTACAGAGAAGACTAAACAAGATACGCTTAAAGTAAAAGGGAGGGAGCCGCCTCCAACACCCAGATTTAACCAGGATAGTCTCACACCATCACCTGCTCCAGTGTTTACAAGCGACTCGCAAGAATGACTGACACTCGGCGGCGGGTGAAGGTCTACACTCTGAATGAAGACCGGCAGTGGGATGACCGAGGGACGGGCCATGTGTCCTCCGGATACGTCGAGAGACTCAAAGGCATGTCGCTGTTGGTGCGCGCCGAAAGTGACGGTAAGTTCATCTCAGAGAAACCAGCTGTGTGTCGGATTGTGTGGCACGGTCTGAAGTGATGAGTGGATACTGATCACCCCACCTCTTCAATTTCCCAGGGTCTCTGCTGCTGGAGTCAAAAATTAACCCCAACACCGCCTATCAAAAACAGCAGGTGAGTCCAAGTTTTACAGCTGGGCTATTATAATAATAGAACGACATTCACAATACCACTATAGGGCCGTCCAATAATTGGACTATACAATGTGTATCTCAATACAGTTGTTACTGTTCAACATATCACAGTGTTTTGCTATAATGTTTTGACATGCGGACAGCATGCATCATTCAATGTTTGCTGCACATAATCTAATTAAACATAATTGTTCACTCTCTTTACTGAAATGTAAAATTTAAAGTAGTCTTGAAGTACTGATCACCTCGATATGCTTCAAAAAGCATGTTGTCAATGCAATTAATACAAGTGCACATTTTTAACTGTCACACGAACATGAAATCCAGGACATTATGAGCTTGTGTGCAGTTTGTTTATTTACTTTTCAGTAAGTTAAAACTTTAGACTGCAGCTCTGTATGCAAGCAGACATATCCAGCCAGTAATTCTATCTCTAGCCTGGCATCATACAGCGGAAAAAAGTCAATGCCAGCCAAAGCTACGCATGACTGTTTTGTATCTTGACTTTTTTTTAATGTAAATTATATCTGATTCTTATGTTTTCTCTTCAATTAGGACACATTAATTGTGTGGTCTGAAGCAGAAAACTATGATCTGGCCCTCAGTTTTCAGGAGAAAGCTGGCTGCGATGAGATCTGGGAGAAGATATGTCAGGTGATTTGAACATGCAAACCAAATGTATTTGTCTAGCACTTTTGTAATGTTTACGGCAGTGCTGAGCCCAACATCAGTATTTTTCATATATTTGCTTCTTTCTTATTATTTTTATTTATTTTTCATTATTTTGCTCATATGTTCTATATTTTTGGATCCTCTCTCCCATATATTTTATTCTGCTTATTTGTGTTTGTTTGGTTCAGGTTCAAGGCAAGGACCCCTCAGTGGACATTACCCAGGAGCTCATTGATGAGTCAGAGGAGGAGCGCTTTGAGGACATGTCCTCCCCTGGGCTGGAGCTGCCTCCTTGTGAGCTCTCTCGTCTGGAGGAGGTGGCCGAGCTGGTAGCCTCGTCGCTGCCCTCGCCCCAACGGCGTGAAAAACTGGCCTTGGCACTGGAAAACGAGGGCTACATTCGCAAGCTACTTGAGCTGTTTCGTGTATGTGAAGACCTGGAGAACCGTGAAGGCCTACACCACCTGTATGACATCATCAAGGGCATATTCTTGCTCAACCGCACTGCACTCTTTGAAGTCATGTTCTCAGAAGAGTGCATCATGGACGTGATTGGCTGCTTGGAGTTCGACCCGGCCCTGCCTCAGCCACGGCGCCACCGTGAGTTCCTTACAACTACAGCCAGGTTTAAAGAAGTCATCCCCATCACAGACCCAGAGTTACGTCAGAAGATTCACCAGACATACCGGGTCCAGTACATCCAGGACATGGTGCTGCCCACGCCGTCCGTGTTTGAGGAGAACATGCTTTCCACCCTGCACTCCTTCATCTTCTTTAACAAGGTGGAGATTGTTGGAATGCTCCAGGTGGGTGTCAGTGGAAGGGTTCCTAACAGTGTAAGGTGTCTTGTTGATGCCAAGGTCAACAGTCTAAACCACTGTTTAAGTATTACATCAGATTGACTGTGTGGGATTTTTAAAGCTACGTATACACATTTAATATCAGTATGTTCATAATAAAAAGGCACAAACCTTTATGCATTTATCACACACTCATTCCTAGCAATGCCTGTGTCAGCAACAGAATATTACAATAGATAAATGAAGTTACAGTTTCTTGTGATGTCACATTTAGAGTTTAATAAACCAGGTCACGAGAATGTATTAACATATAGTAGTTGTTTACCACAGATTGGATAGAGAATTGCGTAGGACGAACTCCTCAGGATACTCTCATGGTTGAGTCTCAGGTTTGCATACGCGGGCGAGTGTATGTTCTACAGAACCAGTGTATATCTGAATTGCTTTGCAGCCACATAGACACTGTAAAAACAATACCCCTAAAGTATGTTTTTTTAGCGTCTTACAGTTTACTGTGAAGTCACGTAAGGAGCTTCACATACTGTGGTGATTATTTCTTTGAGTTTACTACTGAACAGAGCATTTGGGAGTCTTTCGTTTTTAAGTGACAAGTCACATAAGCTGTGTTTAAAAGCCTAGACTACTTTTCTTGCCCACTATATCATAAAAGGCTGTTTTAAAGTGATTGACCCTTCATATACAGCCAAGAAATGCAGGTAGTGTTCAGAGCAATTTTGAATATGATGCTGACGTATCCTTCCGGTGCTTGGTTACCCTCAATTTTGTGTTACAGTTACAAGAAATGTGACTTCACCACACAGTTTCGTTAGTGTTCCCTTTCCTGTGCCAATAGGCTGCATAGGACGGTTCTAACGAGAGCCTGCCCTAACTTGACTGCAACCTATACTGACACATTTCCTGTGCTAGGCATTTTAGGAGACTAGACGCAAGGTTCGTATATGTACATGATAAAATGTAACCAGCAAATTCTGCTAATCTAGAGTCCATTGCAAATGTAATGCAATGTGAATAAACAATATCTAAACTGCTACAATGAAATTAAACAAAGCAAAATGAGGTTGCCTTGGTTCGGTGTTCTGGAAGCTGTGTGGGTGTACATGCTGGTTAGCTCAGCCAGAACGATTAAATACTACACAAGGCGTTTTGGGATACTTCTGATAAAAGTGACAAGTTAAATAAGTCACATGGCCTGACCAAGTTTGCTTAACTTCATTTACCTAAATTGAACATTGGTAAGAATACTGCAATTTCAGTCTTTAGCCCTATCCAGACAGGATTAGTTTCTCAGGGGGACATCTGTAAAAAATTATTTCACACTTCTGCTCAGTGATAAAACTCGTGTCCGGACTGCAATTAAAAAAACAGGAGGACCATCGAGGTTTTTTGGCTTTTTCGGTCATGTGACATCGCCTTGTTATTAGTTTTTTTAAGAGCACAATGTTGTGTTTGCATGGATCTCCGTGGAAACACACGCCCAAAGTGTAATTACGGTGCGTGACAGTGGACAAATAGCTATTTTATTAAATGCAAGGTGACAAAACTCACCACAGAGTTCACTAAGAACAGTAGGCAATTCAGCCTGTAATTTTCTCAGAGGATGTCTGTGAAAAACCCGTACATGGTCGATCAAGACAGGAATAAAATCACGGACATGCCCCCCCCCCCCCAATAAAGAGAGAAAATTACCCCAGGACCCCCTGAAAAACTAATCCCGTCTTGATATGGCTTTTAAAACAGTTGATTTGTTTGATCAGTTGCTTCGAGCTTGACAATTTTCAGTTTAATTTGCAGGTTCCAGCGACAGTCCCACATCAGCTGCACTGTAACTATTTTAGCTTTGAAAACCTTACACATCGTAAAAAAATCTAGAGTTCCTTTTGTACTCTCTAATTTCACAGCAGCTGTAGTTCTTCTTTGCATTCACTCCATCTTTTATCACTCCACATTGTCTGTAAACTGGTTCTGGTATCATATGCTGCATCTGCCAAACATGTAGAAAACAAAATTATTTATAATAAGTAACTTGAAGAATCACAACAGCTTTTTCACAGCTCAGTTTTTTTAAAGAAAGAAATTTGCATGCTTATTTTGGCCTAGTTATCTAATCACCTAAATTAATCTTTCTCATTTGAGAAACAGAGAAAATTGAGAAACACTGCCTTTAATTGATGTGCACAAGTTAATGGCTTGCTGCAAACCTGCACTTACACCAGCAAATATTTGGCTCTAAAATAATATCACGATATTTCAGGGTATTTTTGCGATAACGATATACTTGGCGATATAGGAAAACAAAAATAATTCATTCATTTCAGGAATATAGTATAACAGTATAATCATAATGTGGCAAAATAAATAATATAGCATAACATAATATAATGCAGCAAATAATATTTCAGAATATTTAGTGCATTCATATAAACTGCAAACTAAAACAATTATACAATAAATAAACCTAAAGCTTCACAGTAAATAATAGACTACTTTTAAGACAGAACTGCACCATTATCACGATATGAATTTTTAATATCATGATATTTCTGTGTCACGATATATTGTATACGATATAATATTGCCCACCCCTACTGCCCACTAAGTTTTTTTTCCCATGTCTTTCACTGCATCACACATGTTACAAGGCAATTTTGTTCCTTTCTCAGCTTGTAAGAAATAAAGATTTAGTTTTGAAGATGAATATTTTATCACAATCTAGTTTTTACAAATAATTCTTGAATGTATTATGTAATATTTGTAATGCACAAAGTTTCATTCTTTTCTTTATATATATATATATATATATATATATATATATATATATATATATATATATATATATATATATATATATATTTTTTTTTTTTTTTTCCTGACATTTTTTCCTCCGAAATTTAATCGTAGCCAGTTATCAATCAGTAGCTTTGACTCCACCAAACGTGCTACCAGTGGTGTATAGGTGAAGACTAGCCTGTGCTTCCTTTGAGATGCACAAAGCCAGTAAAATACACATTTTTTAACTTCTACTAATGCATTTTTATTTTACAGCCTAATGTATTTGAAGGAGCACGTCAGCCAACAGACAACCAACCACACTGACTAGTGTATTGTTAGTTTATGGAGGTAGGGCTGATACTGTGGGAAATTTGAATTGCGCAGTCCTAAAGTTTTTGTCAGCCATCCCAAACTTTTTGTTGTTTGTCACAAAATATTTGTATATATTTAATATTATGGTTGCATTTATTTGTGTATTTTCCTAGTGCCGTAATGTCATTAGTTGTTTTTCTTTAAGTATCTTATCTCTTTTTTTTGTTGCCCTCTTTAGCTTGTTGACATCCATCCATCCATCCATACATCCATCCACATCTACTCGTTTTAGAAATGCAGTTCTGCCATTACCGGTCACATTTGAAGCTTCACAGTTGACGGACATGATCCATCAAACAGTTATTTCATTTTACCACTAGCAATCCTTCCTGCGGCATTTCCACCAATCCAATTGTCTTTATATTTCAAGGCGGGACTTTATCAGTAAACAGACACTGCTAGGCAATAGGAAAGCTCCAGTCATATTTTAATTAGTAAGCAGTTTCCTCATAAACTGCTTATAGCTGGATGCACAGTGTGTAGATTCTTCATCCCCAAAGCCATTTGTGATTTGTATAGTTCTTGCTTTAAGATTGCGTTGCCCTTTTGCTATAAAAAAAAAAACAAATGTAAAACTTGTCAAGGTGGGGAAATTTGCTCAATTGTAGCTCACTGGGTGAACCTGTATATCTATTTTTCATTGACTTTCTACGTAATATGCTAGTGGTCAGAATGGAAATGTTTTGTTACTAACTGACTTTGTGTGTTAAACACTTTGGTGCTCAAAACTTTTAGTTTGCTTAATGTGTTCTGTGTTTGATTTGAGTATATTGTAAATTCAATACTGTTAGCTTCCCTGATTCCCAGAATTTACTGGGTTTTTTTTGTTGCAGCAGCAGATCTCGTCTTTTTGATCTGTATGAAAACGTTCTTTTTAAAATGACTTTGTACAGCTTTATTTTTCCTTCTAAGAGTTAAAAATTGCTTTTTTTCCTTTAAAAAAATCCTGTCTATTCTGCCAGGTTGTTGGGTTGGTTTACTGCATCACAAATTAAACACTTGGACAATTTTTAGTAATTTTTTCCTATTTTAATAGTGGTATTTTATAATTCTTGATTTGGGATTCAGCCTTTGTGTTTGATTTACCTCGCACACCTTTTTCTTCAGTCACATGGCATAAAATGTATGCATTAATAATTTGGTAGCTGGTAAAACAGTGGCTTTTGAATGTATTAATTTTAACAAGCAGTGCACAAACGACATGCACCTCAAACTGGTTTCTCCTCTCCATCTGTATTTGGCAGCAGTAATGTAGTAATGAGATAATATAATATGTAGAAAATGTATATAGTGGTATACCATATACTGATGAAAATATTTTTACATTTTCCACCCTGTTATGTATGCATAAAAAATAGGTGTAGGTATAATTCCATAATGATTAAGCATGATTGTTTGATCAGGTACTTAATATTGGTATTTGTGCATTGCTTCAAATAATGCTTTTTGTCAAAGCTCACTTTACAGAAATATTGTATTAATATATATGCAGAATAACTACTATGATGAAACCCTGCCGCCGAAAACAGAATCTTCACATAGTAACACATATGGCCCAGGAGATATTGTTGGAACATTTTCTTTACTATTGGTCTGATGAGGCCAGTATATTTAGATGTTGTAGAATGGCTGGTACTTTCCTGCTCAGCTTCTTGCAACGTATAAAGTTTCAGATTGAAGGTTCTTGTTTCCATGGAAACACTGGGAACTTTGAGTGAACCACTTTGCTGGCCAGACTAAGTCAGACATCTTTGTATAAAGTATTTTAGAGTGCTATAGAGAAGCTATTTTACATAAGAAAAAACAAACTATATTACCTGTTTAAGAAAATATTGATAAAAATATACAATTTAACTATTGAGTAATAAATGACCTATGCTTTTCCTGAGAAGTATGTGTTTTTCCAGTATTTGGACTCTTGTAAGACTGTCAGTTTTGGCATTTTACACTAAGATTTTTCTTTTTAGACACCATCTTAATGAAGTGTCATGAACATTACATTCAGGTTTGAACACCTCAGAACAGAACTTATATAAAGGTCTCCTCCAATTAATTTTGCTTTCTGTATTTTGTTAGGATGACGAGAAGTTTCTAACGGAGCTCTTTGCACAGCTAACTGATGAAGCCACAGATGACGACAAACGGCACGAATTGGTATGATGAACACTCACTAGAAAGAGTAACCTCATATTGTTTTGTATGCAAATGGGAAAGTGGATGTTGGAATCTGTAGAAGCCGGTATAATGTGCCAGTTCAAATTAGAAAGTAAAACCTTGATTTTTTTACTGAGTTTGTGTGTGTAAAAAATGCAGTAACTTTTGTAGATTTTTAGAATTTGACAAATCATTTGACTTGTTAGATTGTGATAGTGTATAAGTGTAATACAACTTTATTTTATGCAATATATTTTTTGTTACTGACCTCACATTTTCTGTTTAGGTTAATTTCCTGAAGGAGTTTTGTGCGTTTTCTCAGACTTTACAACCACAAAACAGAGATGCTTTTTTTAAAACGCTCTCAAATATGGGCATTCTACCAGCACTGGAAGTTATCCTGGTGAGTATAAGTATGTTTTGTCAAATGTCAGTGATGGTAAATCCTGCAGACTAAACCAGAATATAGGTAAATACATGTTTGATGGTGCTCTGGATATTATGGGTTGCACACACACCCAGTGTTGTCATATTCAAATATTGTAGCGTATTTTGGTTTGAATATTCAAATAATCTTTTCTCTTGTAGATCGTAGTTCGAACGGGTGCTTGAAATCCTGGAAAATATTGGAATTTAACGTTTTCTAGGCCTAGAAAGTGCTGGAATTTTGGCGAAAGGGCTTGAAAATGCTTGAAATTGTAACTGCGTTTACTTTACAACAAATAACTATCTGACTAAATTAGGGCTGTCCCTAACGATTATTTTTTAAACGATTATTCTAACGATTATTTTTTCGATTAGTCGACTAATCTATTTATTGAGAAACATATTTAAATAATTATTATTTTACGTTTTAAAGCAAACGATAAATTACTATATTTATATATATAATAACAACAACAACAACACAAGCCTACTAAACCAAACCCCACACTTATAATCACTTACATGTACAGCACGTTGTTTAGATCTATAACGCTAAAAATGGATAAGCTCCCATACACCACAACCGTGTGTTGCACTGTTTTCTGTGACCGCTAGATTTTGTGACCACTGGCAAGTAGTTCTCAGCAGACCGTGAGCACTGGCCGATTCGAAACGTGTTCGTTTCTAATGTTTACCCCGACTGGCCAAAACGGTTAAGTTTAGGGCTGAGGGTAAGGTGTAGGTATAGAAAGCTTCCGTTTTGCCAATGAACGCTCATAACCGTGAGCACTGGTCACAAAATTCCGACGGTGACAGAAAACGGTGTAACACCGCAGCGCCGACGGCGCTAGCTAAAATAACTTAAGGCAGCTAGCTTAGCTAAACACCTGAACTTATGAATAATGCTACTGTTTCTGGAAACTGCGAAATGCCATGCACAAATATAAACCAAAAATGTATAATTTCTGCCTGTGGCAGGTTTAAAACCTTTGGTAGACAGTCTTAAGTCTTTTTAAAGACACCCGCGGAGACCCTGATGTAAACGGTAAGTTACTGTGTGACCCTGTTGACATAGTGCTCCTGGATGTTTGCGCTTCAAGTGCTCCTTTTGCACATATGGCAGAGTCAAATCAAATCAAATCAAATTTATTTGTATAGCGCTTTTTACAACAGGTGTTGGCACAAAGCAGCTTTACAGAAACATGATTACAGGACAAAGAATCAGGCAAAACATTACACATAGAAAATACAGAATACAGAACCCCCAGTGAGCGCGGAGGCAAGGAAAAACTCCCTCAGAGCTGCAGGAGGAGGAAGAAACCTTGGGAGGACCAAGACTCACATTAAAGGGGGGACCATCCTACCACTGGTCAAACGGCTTTTAAATAGAAATTTAAAAAGTCTTTTATACATCTATATAGGTTTTATGTACTCAGGAGTGTAATAGCGCCACTAATGGCTTGGATGTAATCTGTAGTGGAGAGTAAGATGGTCGATGAGCAGCTGATCTGTGGTGGTGGTGGAGAAGAGCTGACTTCAGAAACTTCCATCAGTCTGGCCGGACAGGAGACGCGAGAGCCTGAGGGTCCAACATCGGTATCGGGTCAGACAGGTGGGCAGTCAGTAACTCGGAGGAAGGCAGAGAGATGGAATTAGTTTTTACTGGATTTATGCAAAACTGAGAATATTAAAACATTATCAGAGTGTGGCAAATGACTCCGGCAGAACTGAATAAAACAGCCTAACTAAAGGCAGAGAGCCAGAAGGTAACATAGACATGGAGGCACCCTGAAACACCAGCATCCACCCACTCCACCGTCCACAAACCTGAGTGACCGTGTGCAGTGGGAGAACAACAGCACCAGCATCTCAGTTTACCACAAATTCCTCTGTCCATGAACCCCTGAATCTGCAGCCTTATCTAAAGGGAAAAACATTAATTACCAAAAGCTAAACTAAACAAGTAAGTTTTCAGTCTAGACTTAAAGATTGAGACTGTGTCTGAGTCCCGAACATATTCGGGGAGATTATTCCAGAGTTGAGGCGCTTTATAAGAGAAAGCTCTTCCTCCTGCAGAGCTCCTCTGAATTTTAGGCACTACTAATAAACCAGCACCCTGTGATCTGAGTAATCGCGGTGGTTCATAACAGGAGATGAGGTCTTGTAAATACTCAGGAGCGAGTCCGTGTAGGGCTTTATACGTTAACAGGAGAATTTTATAGTCTATGCGGAATTTGACTGGAAGCCAGTGCAGTGCTGATAGTACTGGACTAATATGGTCAAATTTTCTAGTTTTAGTAAGGACCCTGGCTGCAGCATTTTGAACTAGCTGAAGTTTATTTAAGTTACTGCCGGAACATCCAGACAGTAGCGCATTACAATAATCTAGCCTTGAGGTAATAAAGGCATGTACTAATTTTTCTGCGTCATGCAGTGATAGGGCATTTCTTAGCTTGGCGATGTTACGGAGGTGTAGAAAAGCTGTTCTAGTAACATTAGATATGTGTTTATCGAATGCTAGATCTGAATCTATGATAACTCCAAGGTTTTTAGCTGCTGAACCAGGGGTGGCTGAGAAGTCAGCCAGATTTAGCATTAAGTCTGATAATTTATTTCTAGCAGCTTTGGGGCCTAATAGGAGAACTTCTGTTTTATCACTATTTAATAGGAGGAAGTTGTGCGACATCCATGATTTTACATCTTCTACACAATCCTCGATTTTCTTTAATCTCACTCTGTCGTCAGGTTTGGCTGATATGAAGAGCTGCGTGTCATCCGCATAACAATGAAAATTCACATTGTGTTTTCTAATAACTTTGCCCAGTGGGAGCATATATAATGTAAATAATAACGGTCCTAATATAGAGCCTTGTGGAATTCCATATCTTACCTTGGTATAACTGGAAGACACATCATTTATCCTCACAAACTGATAGCGATCGGTTAAGTACGATTTAAACCATGCTAAGGCAGTTCCGGTTACACCGACCATGTTCTCTAGTCTTTCTAAAAGGATAGTATGATCTATTGTATCAAAGGCTGCGCTCAGATCGAGAAGTACGAGTAAGGAAACACAGCCTTGGTCGGCGGCTATAAGTAGATCGTTTGTTATTCTAACTAAAGCTGTCTCAGTGCTATGATAAGGCCTAAATCCAGATTGAAATTTTTCATAGATCTGGTTTCTTTGCAGGTAAGAGCAAAGTTGTTGGGCTACAGCTTTTTCTAAAATCTTAGAAATAAACGGTAAGTTTGAAATAGGTCTATAGTTAGACAGTACACTAGGATCAAGATTTGGTTTCTTGATCAGAGGTTTAATTACAGCTGTTTTAAAGGCTTTGGGTACATGGCCCAGGGTGAGCGATGAGTTTACTATCATTAACAGAGGTTTAATTATATCTGGCAGTATCTGTTTTAATAATTTTGTGGGAACAGCATCAAGTGTGCAGGTTGTGCTGTTTGAAGAGGAGATAATTTTCTCTAGTTCTAGCTGTGGAAGTGGGTTAAAGACTTCCCACCTAACTTCAGTAACAGGGTTTTGTTCTAGATCAGCCAGACCAGATGACAGAGAGGATGTAATATTTATCTGTTTAATTTTATCCCGAATGTTTTCAATTTTACTATTGAAGAAGTCCATAAAATCGTTGCTGGTGTAAATGGCTGGAATCTGAGGTTCAGTACCTGCCTGGTTTTTAGTTAATTTGGAAATAACACTAAAGAGAACTCTAGGATTATTTTTATTTATCTCGATCTGTGAGGCCAGATATGCTGAGCGGGCTTTATTAAGTTCTTTTCTATATTTAACAAGACTGTCTTTCCACGCAGAGTGAAACACTTCCAGTTTAGAGGACCACATTGTTGCCCTTTTGCGTGAAATGCTCCCAAACTTTAGATGCCCGCTGGCGTTTTTTTGTAGCTGGAGATTGCTCTCCGGAGTCCATGCTCTCTAGAGCTTAGATTCTCTGGTCCGAACCCGACATGACCCGAGGCCCGACCGGAAATCCGACCCGGGCTCCAGAAAATAGTCCGAGATGTAGGCGTCTGTTTTTTAATTATATTTTTATTTTAAAAAAAAAAAACGAAAATAATGAAAACTGAAAGTGAAACTAAACTAATTTATTTATAAGCGCTGTTTTCACTACCGCAGTTCTACAGCGGGGGTGTTGTGCCGATTCTGTCCGCGAAGCGGGAGTCAGATTCAGCAGAGAGTCGGATTCGGCACAAGCGCGGCGGCACCTCGCGGTCCGCGGTGTCAGTTGTAAGCTCTCGCGCTAGCCGCAAAATACGACAGAAAACACTGAGGGAGCTGCAGAATTATGAATGGGACTAGAATATGAGCACGAGGAGATCAAAGAGAACCTTCACCTGTGAGTAGCTCTCACCAGAAAACGCAAATCTCTCTCTCTCTCTGTGTCTCTCTCTCTCGCACGTGAACTCCTCCGCGTTTGACCTGCAGCACTGTGTTTAGCTGTTCTTAAAAATCATTTTAATTAAATAATAGTTCTATGCCTCTATGTTACAGTGTAATTTAACATAATTCTGATCATATTTCGCTCATTCAAACAGCCCGAAAACAGCCAGTCGGAATTTTTGGGACCGATCTAACCTCTAATGCTCTCCCCAGGCGCCGCCATGTTTACGACGCGCCGACGCACGTTATGCAAATCGATGTATTTTCGTAATCGATGACGTCGATTATGTCGACGCGTCGCCCCAGCCCTAGACTAAATAGGTTTGCTTAAAAAATTGCAGAGCATAAAATAAAAAGGCTTCGCTCGCGCCTCCATGTATGTGTGACAGTCCGGTTCATTCTCGTAATCCAAGAGGAGTTGGCTCAAGAGGAACCGGCTGTGTTTGCACTTCTGTGTTTTTTTTTATATCAGGGACAGCAGGAGAGTTAGCAAGCTATGCTTTGGATTTATCTAAATAATAAAATAATAAATAATAAAAGTAATAATCCGGGGTTAAACGTACAATTTACTATATGGCTAAACCCAGCCCGGCAATGTTAGCGTGGTGTCTCCGTCCTCCAACGAGCTGCTGTTGGAGCCCCTGTAGGAGCTCCGGCTGGAGATAGCTATACTAAAAGCCTGAAGCCGAGTTAACAGTGCTGCCAAGCGGGTCGTTCCAGACACTGAATCCAGGCAAACAGCCCCGGAGATCGGATGAAGCTGACACCGCGTTAACAGTGCCTGTGTTCTGCTACCCTGTCAAACCGTGCTACCCTAGTGTATGTTTAACTGTAAAAATATGTTTTAAATATTTTTTTTATTGCTTTATTAAACGGTTGTAACATTCAAGCAAACAATGACAATGAGTCCAGATTGTACAATGCACCCGGAAAAATAACTAAATGATCAGGAAAATATTACAGGTGGGTAACCCAGGTCCAGAAAGTAAAAATCCACCCAGGGTTTTTTATCTGCAGCAGAGCCGCCCAGGGGGATGGTACAAAGCCCTGGGTTGCATTTTTGTATTACGGACCTGGGTTACCCACCTCTACCTTTTCAGTAAAAAATTATTGAGTTTCATTATTGACCCAACCAAGTTGAATTGCAAGCAAAGTCTACAGACAGGTGATATATTTTGAAACATAAAACTTTTGATTTAATTTCTTCTCTTCTGCAATTACCAAACACAATTCTGATTGAGTTTACATCAACATAATACCATCTCTTGCAGTGTGACAAAAAGCAAATCAATAATTTTAAGTTAATGTATGTATAAATGCTTTCAACTCACCCCCTTATTTGACATATTACAGTAACTGCTCAATTAAAGGAATAGGGAAAACATATGGTGAAGAACATTTAGGCATTTAAATAGTGTGAAACTGACACCAATAAATCTAATTTCTTCTATTTACTTTTTTTTCTCAGTAGCATAGTCGCTGTAAAGTGTGGAAAATAGTTTTGCGATATATTAAATATCGTTGAATCACAGTTTGGAGATATTACCGTTATTAATTTATCACAGCTGAAAGGTGCTGAAAAAAATGTATAATTTACCTTGTAAAAGATGTATGAACCCTGTAGTTAATGACAGATTCCCTGTGCTGTAGATTTGTCAGTCATTTGTCAGTAAATCTTTCAGTTAGTTACACTTGCAACAATTTTGGAAAACAATGATATTTGTATATTCTGTATACTCTTCTGTAAACTTATTCAATAACTTACCAAGAGTCTAATTTTGTATAAAAAATATGAAAAAAATAAAGCTTACATAAATCGAATACAAAATAGAAGAAATGACCATTGTGGAACATTTTGTTTTTAATCAAAAACAATACGATATGACACAACGATTATGAAACAGAGTTTAAGCTAGGGGTGTATGTGGTTGAAATTTACCCTTAGAACCCTAGCCTTTTTGGTGTGTTTTTCTGTTTTTGTCAGTTCCTTTTTTAGGTCTTATAACACAGTAATTATAGTCAGTCAAATGTCAGAACCCATATGGCTGCCTAAAAAAATTTAACCATTTAAAATGTAAAAGGGAGCAGAATTGTTATATATTTTGTTTATATTTTGAACTGGCCATGTTTTGGTCAAAATTTTACCAAGCTTTTTTTTTTTTTTTTTTTTTTTCCCTTCTTTTTACTAACTTTTGAATGTGTAGACTTCAAATATATTCACACCTGAGAAATATCCTTTCAGACTAGGTTAGAAGTAAACAATATTAGTTGGGAAAAGGCAAATTGCACAGATTTTTTGTTTTGGGGAAAAAGTCCCTTTTTTCAACATTTTGAGGAATTTGTGGCAATGATGACATTCAGAAGCCTGAGAGTGAAATGGAAATACAACTAATTATGTGTTTTGAGCAAAAAATGGTTATGATGGAAGAATAAAACCAGGAACTTTAAAGGTGTATTTTTTTAGGTGTATTTCTGGAAAATATCTTTCAAACCATATGGTTTATGCTGATGAGTACAGGCATTCCTGAATAATTAGGCTGAAAAAAGGTACGATTTTGGAGGTAAAATCCACCCGTCGGGTTCTAAGGGTTAAGGCATGCTTGATGAATGTATCATGCTGTGTTATTACTGAGAGTTAAGTGTGCAATATTTTGTGTTTAAGGGGATGGACGATGTGCAGGTGCGAGGAGCAGCCACAGATATTTTCTCCTATTTGGTAGAGTACAATCCTTCTATGGTGCGTGAATTTGTCATGCAGGAGTCCCAACAAAATGATGATGTGAGTGTCTCAACCACAAACCCAAACAACTAATACATTTATATTATGAAACCTCACATTATGGGTATCTTTTTCCTAAACCACAGGGACATTTTGTCATAACAGGCATTAACAGGCTTTGTTTATATTATTTGTTTTTAGGATATCCTGTTGATAAATCTGATCATCGAACACATGATCTGTGATACAGATCCTGAGCTTGGAGGAGCTGTGCAACTAATGGGGCTGCTAAGGACCCTGGTAGACCCTGAAAACATGCTGGCAACTGCTAATGTAAGACCGGCTTCCTTGTGTTTTTGTAATTAAAAACCTTTTAAACATGAATCGGATCTCTCGCCAAAATAATGCAGAATATCTGTTAAAATACTAATTCTTGTATTGTAAGTATATCAATCCAGATAGCCTTGCTTTTTGACTATGAATCTGGTAGATTTTCTTTGCTTTGTCAGTCCGGTAAATTTTGTCTGAAAGTGACAATAATATATATTTATTCACAAATACTATACAGCTCTGGAAAAAAGAGTCCACTTAAAAATGACGAGTCTTTTGCACCAGGAGCGGAATAAAGTTATCCAAAAGACTGGTGGAGTAGAACATGCCAAGAAGCATGAAAACTGTGATTAAAACCAGTGTTTTTCCACCAAATATTGATTTAAAAACTCTTAAAACTTTGAAATAGGAACTTATTTTCTTTGTAGGTCTAAAAGCTTTGCATCTTTTTTGTTAATTTATGCTCTAAATGACCATATTTTTATTTCGGATTTGGGAGAATTGTTGTCCATAGTTTATAGAATGAACAACAATGTTCATCTTACTCAAATATATACCTACAAATAGCAAAATCAGAGAAACTGATTCAGAAACTGAAGTGTTCTCTTAATTATTATTATTTTTTTATTCTAGAGCATTGATTTGTATATGGGCCTACAAAAATGTGAACTGCAATTTTCCACAAATTTAACACAGAAAACCTCAGAATAGCCTTTATAGACACCAACATTACTACTACTACTACTACTACTACTACTACTAGTTTGTAAGCTGTGTGATTGGTAATTGACATTGGCCTTTTTCTGTGTTTATGTTGGTTTTCTTAATCATTCTATTCGTATAACCTTTTTGTCCAAACAAAGATGTTGCTCATACCATTGAAAGTCTGCTGATTTTTACTAAAAATGTTGAAACATGTTATGACAAATTGATTTTATGCCCTCCCTAATCTAATTCAAACACACTTCTTTGAGCTTTGACCTTTGTCACTTTGCTAATACTTCCCCTCTTTGTCTTTTGCAGAAGACTGAAAAGACAGAATTTTTAAGTTTCTTTTATAAACATTGTACGCATGTGCTATCTGCTCCACTTCTGGCCAATACCACTGAGGAAAAACCCAGCAAAGGTAAGAGAAAGTGAATTTGTGTGATTGTGTTGCAGAAAGTGATGAATATGGTATTTTTCCATTTGTGACAAATCGTGTCAGGGAGGAGAGTTGGAATGTGTGATAAATGTGTGGGTTGAGTTGCACATTTAAATGTTCTGTACGTTATTGGCATTTCTAAGTACATAGACGCACACAGATGCTTAGTTTACTTTGCATGTCTCAATCTCTGGGTTTTCTTTCTTAGATGATTTCCAGACATGCCAGCTGTTGGCTCTGATTGTAGAGCTCCTCACCTTTTGTGTCGAACATCACACGTATCACATAAAAAATTACATCATCAACAAAGACATCCTCCGTCGAGTGCTGGTGCTCACTGCCTCCCAGCATGCTTTTTTAGCACTATGTGAGTACGCAGACTCTATCACGCTTGCTCTCTTTAGACAATCACACATCTGATCATTTTAAATATTTATTCTCCAGTATTTTAGTAGTCTACAATTTATGCTGAAGGATAGGGTTGGGAAACACTGCATTTTATTATTAACAAGTTCTCTTTAGCCCTTCATGTGTTAAATTAGAAAAGTTATTTGTTCTGTAGCTTTGAAATTTCTGTTTTTACTCGTTATTTAACCTGTATTAATCTGAATACTCTGCTGTCTAGGTTCTTTGCGTTTCATGAGAAAAATTATAGGACTGAAAGATGAGTTCTACAACCGTTACATAATGAGGAACTTCCTCTTTGAGCCAGTGGTCAAAGCGTTCCTCAACAACGGCTCGCGTTACAATCTCATCAACTCAGCCATCATAGAGATGTTTGAATATGTCCGTGTGGTGAGTAGAATAACTTTTCTGCCTTGATTGTGCTCTACATCTCATGCACATTCAGTCCTGATTGGACTGCTAGTAGGGATGCATTAAACACCTTTTCATTGTTTTGTTATTTAATAAATTAAATTAGCCTAAATGGATTTCTTTCTTTAAAAGAAAAAAAATTGCAAAAGTATAATTTAAAAATGAACACCTAACCTTTTTAATATCCAAGCAGACAAGCCAACTAAATAAAATACTTTTACCTCCATTCTAATTATGACTGTACTTTAGCCATGCTTTTCTAGTCACACATTTACCTCCACAGTGCTTTTCCAATCATAGTACCTCAAGTCACATATCAATAAATGTTTCACTGAGAAAGGCAGCCAGTGTTTTAGTAACCAAATGCTGATGTTAGTTTATTATGGATAACAGTGTACTAGCACTTCCATGTATTTCAACTGCAAAACACAGTTTATGAAGAATTGGCATGTAAACTGACACTTTGTTATAAGTGATGCTCAAATTGATTTATGCACTTTAAATGTGCTGTTTATCTGCAATCCTGCTATCTCTCTTCCTCAATATATGTTTGGGCATTATATTCTTATTTTTTATTATAACGAGTAGTGTTAATAGCATTTTGAACCTCCTGAGACCTGGACTTTTTCTTGGCATGCATTTAAAATTTTGCATATAGGGTTTGTACGGGTGCTTGAAATCCTGGAAAATGCTTGTTGTTCTGTTTTCCAGGCCTGGAAAGTGCTGGGATTTTAGAGAAAGTGCTTGAAAATGCTTGAAATTGTAACTGCATTTACTTTAGAACAAATAACTGTCTGACTAAAGTTCGCTTACAGAAAAAACTGCAGAGCGTAAAATAAAAAAGGCTTCACGCCTCCATGTATGTGAGACTACAAAGTCCGGTTCTTTTTTTGTAATCCGAAAGGAGTTGTCTCACGAGGAAACAGCTCTGTTTGCACTTCTGCGTTTTTTTTAAATACGGACAGCAGGATATTTAGCTAGATATACTAAAAGCCAAGCTTTGTGTTTATCTAAATAATAATAGCAATAATCCGGGTTACACGTACAATATACAATTAGGCCTAACCCAGCCCGGCATTGTTTACACTGTGTTACCGTCCTCCAACGAGCCGCTGTTGTCTGCGCTTCACCGCCGCGAAACGACACGATCTTCGGTTGGAGATAGCTATACTAAAAGCCAGGTTAACAGTGCCGGCAAGCGGGTGGGTAACCCAGGTCCAGAAAGTAAAAATCCAACCCAGGGTTTTGTATCTGCAGCAGAGCCGCCCAGGGGGATGGTACAAAGCCCTGGGTTGGATTTTTACTTTATGGACCTGGGTTACCCACCTCTACCTTTTTTAGTAAAAAAAATAATTGAAAGTTATTTACTCAGTGATCTTTTTGCCTCAGTTTCATTATTGACCCAATCAAGTTGAATAGCAAGCAAACTCTACAGACAGGTGATACATTTTGAATCATAAATCTTTTTATTTAATTTCTTCCCTTCTGCAATTACCAAACACCATTCTGATTGTGTTTACATCGACATAATACAATCTCTTGCAGTGTGACAAAAGCAAATCAATAATTTTGAGTGTATGTACATATAAATGTTCTTAACTCATCCCCAAATTTGACATATTACAGTAACTGCTCAATTAAATGAATAGGGTAAACATATTATAAAGAACATTGGTATTGAAATTGTATGAAACTGACACCAATAAATCCTGCTATTTACTTACCTAGAAGTATTTTTTTTCAGTAGCATAGTTGCTGTGAAGTGTGGAGAATAGTTTTGCGATATATTGAATATCGCTAAATATATTGAGGTTCAGTTTACACCTCAGTATAAACCCCACGGTTCGGTACGGATTGTGGAAAAAATAAAAAGGCTGGGTATTCTTTATAGCCCTTACCTTTTATTAACTTCAGAGACACACAGACCGAGACACTGCCCTATTGCCAGTCAGAGTAAACATCTCAACAGTGCTACAGCTACACTTTCCAGGTGCAACGATCCATTAGTTCCACATTACGTTCATTGGTTTCAGAAGTCTCCTATAGATTGTCTGTACCGTGCATTCTGCGTGCGCTTGTGCTAATCTATACTTAGAAGTACTGTCATCATTCAGTCAGTGCTCATAATAGTACACTCTTGTTTTCTGCCCTTTACAAAGTTTTATGTTTATTTGTCTATAGGAAGATGTGAAATCCCTAACGGCTCATATCATAGAGAACTACTGGAAGGCCCTGGAGGATGTTGACTATGTACAGACATTTAAGGGTCTCAAGCTCCGTTATGAGCAGCAGCGGGAAAGGCAGGACAACCCCAAACTTGACAGGTCAGTACATGCTATTCTTACTAGTTCTGAAAAATGTGTGCTCTTTTAATACTGTACTTTCTCACATAGTTGAAGCTAATGATTCACAGCTGGCACTGTGCTTTAGCTAAAGACAAGGATTAGTCGGTGTGCAGGAAACCAGTCCAAATTCTGGTATTGTCATCCATAATTGCATAATTTTCTAAGGGCAGAGTTCCAAGTGGTGAAAAACAATTCTCTGAATGTTTTGATTCTGAAAGCAATAAAATGAAATCATTCGCATAGTTTGTTTCATAAAAGAGATACTTTATGTTTTACTGCTTGTTTGTCATCAGCATGCGGTCGATTCTGCGGAACCACCGGTTCAGACGGGATGCACGGACGTTGGAGGACGAAGAAGAGATGTGGTTTAACACAGATGAAGATGACCTGGAGGACGGTGAGGCAGTGGTGCCCCCTTCGGATAAGATGAAGAATGATGAGGATCTGATGGATCCCATTAGCAAGTTCATGGAAAGAAAGAAATGTAGGAAAACATTCTTATTACTCTGCTAATATAACTGCTTAAAACTCTAATAATTAAAAATTAATTATGAGCTATGAATTGTAGCAACAGATGGTATGAGTAAATTTTGAGTGATTTTTTTGGCACACAAAGTCTGCTAAAGAGGTACCCTAATAGTAGATGAAACTCAGTGTCTGTCTCTCTGTTTCAGTGAAAGAATCAGAGGAGAAAGAAGTTTTGACGGGAAAGTCAAGCCTGTCCGGGCGACAGAGTCCTAGTTTTAAGCTATCTTTCTCTAGTTCGCCTAAGTCTAGTTTGTCCTCGCCGCCCACAGCCTCTCTCCACCCTGGCTCACCAGGATCTCCCGGATCTCCTGGTACGGGGGCCAGAAACTCCCCGCCTATGGCAGCTGTCACCACTAAGGTGAGTTACTGCTGACAGGCTGAGGTGTTGCAGTTGTGGGGAAAAAACATGGATAATTAATGAATACACCTTTTATCTTTTTTATATTGTTACACACCTTGGGACATTGTTACAGGGTACATTTTTATTTTTTTATTAATTTATTTACACAATAATTAATCACAACACTGACCAAAATACTCATAAACCTGTCATTGGTCAGAATTCTTTCCATGCATTGTAAAACCAGTTGTTCGGTGTGCTATTAGTACTACCAACACCAGTATACCTGTTTTTATAACGGTAAACAAGAGTGGCATATTATTGCGTTCATCTTTTTACGTAAAGTGTACAGTCTTACTGTAAGAGTATGAAGAACTGTCTTTGAATTGGTAAGGGATTCACAAAGCTGTTTCATTCATCCTTTGTCCTGGATGTGGGAAAGGCATGGCGTTCAGTATTTCAGATTCTGTTTATGTTATAAGTTGAAATGTTGTTTTATAAACTGACACTACCTTTTAAAATGCAGAACATTTGTCTTCTAAACTTAAGACAAATATACTTTTAGAGCAGGAGAACTAAGGGTCTGAGTCCAGCAAAGTTTGCTGCTGTCTCTGCCCTAACACATCTAATAAATCTTGTGATTAGTGAGGTGAGCCTTTCAGAATCAGCGTTCCCTTTGATATCATTCCTGATGGCTTGTAGATTTAATAATTTTGTTGTTTGTTTCTTTGTCTCAGAGTGGTTTGGTGGGACTGGTGGACTATCCGGACGACGATGAGGAGGATGAGGATGAGGACGATTCAGACAGTAAAGAGGGGAGTCCTCCACTGTCCAAGAAATCAAAGCTGAGCTCTTAAAGCACTCCCTGCCCAAATTGCCATGGTAAAGCTCAGAAGGGAGCCTTATCCACAGATTTCTTTCAGCGCTCAGCCTCGAACTCAAAACTGAACCAATATGAATGAAAAAAAAGAATGAATGGATTAAAAAGAACGACTGCTGCCCCCCACCCCCACCTGCCGGAATCCAAGGGGTGCAATGTGAGGGATGGAGAAAGGGAGAGCTAGAGAGAGGGAGGAAAAGTAACGACCTCCAACCGAATAAAGGTGAAAATCTTCATGTGGAGAGTTAAAGTGCCAATTGGAGACAGAAGCAGAGGGAAAGACTTGAAGTGGACAGAGAGAGAAGACAAGGAGATAAAACTGGTTTTGGACAAATGATTTAAAAGGATTTAATAAACAAAAATAATAATTTCAAAAAGCTAAAGTACTTGGGGGTGAAAGACCTCACATACATTACACACACGCACGCACACTGAGACTGGCGCCCACACACAGAGCGTCCCAGGCTCGGACCAGGACACACTGCCCCCCGCCCCTCTCAGGGAAGGACGTCACATGACCCAAATGGGCCAGCCAATCCTGAACCACCACCCACCTTTGCTGACTCCATCTCCATTTCTTTCTCTCCTTCCTCTACCCCTTTTCTGCCCTCCTTTCCCCTTATTTTTCTTTCTGCGTTCGGTCTTTTTCTTTTCTTTATTTGTTTCTGGAGCCTGACAGCAGACTAGAACAGCAGAGCAGTCTGGGTTGTCATTGTTAATGATGTCATCGTTGTCCTCGTGGCTCAGCGGAAATTCTTCCTCTTTCAAAGCCAGCGGTTTCCTCATTTTTTTCCTCGTTCTGTTCTTCTCTTCCTCTCCCTTTTTTTAAATAAAAAAGAGACCTGCCTTTAAATGTTCAGGACGTTTTCAGTCGCACTTGAACAGGTTTTTAAAACCTCATTAGGGGGAAGAGTTAGTTTTACCCTTTTTTTGCCCTTTGAAACTGCAGATTTTTTGGAAAAATTTGTAAGCCCGTCTTGATTAAAGATTGAGTGGAACTCTAGATGTGATTTGAATTTTTTTTTTCCCCTTTTGTCATATCTTTATTTTTTTTCTTTTACATAAGTGTACTCTTAGTTGGTGGGTATATTTGGGACCATTAAAAAGATCTTTGCTGTAATATATCTTGCAGTTGTGCTGGCTTCATGAATGGTGTCTATATTGGTGGTTATTCTGTGCCTGCAATGATTTTTATTTTTATTGCTAAACAAATGTTGCCAAATTTAAACACCAAAAGGGATAATATTTCACATTTAAATTAATATACAATTGATATAAAAATGGACCTGTTTGACAAAGTTTCCAATAGATTTCAGAAGTGAAGTGTGGAATGCAGTGTCCACCACTTGGAGGCACTCAAGGGCTACTATGCGTAGTTTGTAACATGAAGGAAAGCCTGCCAGTGACATTTGTTTAGACCACACACAATGGGTGGCGTGTGTGTGTGTTTATTTTTATTTATTTATTTTTACTTTTAAAATTTGTATTGAACACAACAGAACACAAACACTAAACAAAGCTGGCATTGCCAAGCACAGAAGCACAGATGACAGAAGTGGCTGCCATGCAATAATGTACTGTGCTCATGTCCTTTATTCCAACCAAAGACTTTCATGTTTTATCTGTCCAACTTCACTTTATTAACATGCATCCATTCCTGTGTTTCAGGCATGCCAGTCAGTTAAGGGGGAAGTTTAGGGATAGTAATGAGGTATATAAACAAAATGTGAAAAAGTGATTTTAAACAAGATGATGTCAACAGGTGTTATAATAAGCTGTATATATGACAAGCTTAATAATTTAGGAGCAATGTTTATAATATTACAGCATTCAAAGTATCAGGAGAAATTCCAGTGTGAAAAGAAAAAGGCAAAAGCCTAAACTGAACACCCATGATCTCAAATCCCTCTGACAGCACTGTGCCAAGAACCGTTATTAAGCAATATATGATAGATCCACATGGGCACTTTGATAAACCTTTGTCAAGCATTACAATACAGAGTTACTGCATTCACAAAAGCCAGTTAAAACTTTACTGTGGAAAACATATGTATATATTTATGAATACATTTTTTTATATTGTCTCAAGTTCTGTTGATCTGTGTCTGAACCTGTTTTGCTGCTCTCTGTTATGTCTAAATGCCTCTTTTAAGTTCTTGGAGACAATATGGCTGGGCTGTGCTTATGGAAAGTGCCAGACACTAAAGCCTGTTTACTCCGTTTGATGAGCATTTTGCCCGTGACAAATCACTTCACCTCGACCCTGTGTTTTGGCCTTGTCACCATTAGATGCCAGTCAAATCCAAGTGGCTCCGCACTGAGAGAGAGAAAGACAGAATGAAAAGGCTGGCCATTGCTCAAAGGGAAGGCAGCTGGCTAGAATGGCTCCTCGGGCAGAGGGAGTCTCCTTACTCTTCGTGTGTGGTTGTCTGTCTGTCTCCGTTTTGAAATGCCGGCTAGTTCATTTTCATTATCAACTTGAGGCCGTTGTACAGCTGCCTTTAGCCAACAGCATTTTGCCTTCAGGGTGTCTTCTGAAACTTTTTAAGTTCAGTATACATGGTGTCAAGACAAATTCAAACAGATTTCACACATTTTAGCCATAAAACCTTACCTTGAGGTAATAAAGAGAAATTTCGTTTTTTTTAATAATAGTTTACTTCACTATACAAAATTATTAGGAAGTTATCCAAATTACGGTAGAAACTTCCCAAACTGAAACATTATTTATTGGATATTAACCAGCCTGTCTGTTTTCTGGTGTGTTGTTCGTGTTTGTTAATTTGTTGTTCTGATTACAGGACCGTGTCTGGATGTGTGTTCTTTCATCTCACCTTTTTTAGCTTTTACAGGTCAATCATTATTGAAATGATACATTATGAACTGATTCTTTTGTTTCCAGGATAAAATGTTAAACTGTAAGTTAGGCTACGATCTAATTACCAGGCTGAAGTGACTTCAATCAGATTTTTTGCTTAATATATGGCTCAGATCTCATTTTTCTCACTTTCATATGTGCTTCTAAACCGCGATTCCTTTACATAACACACAGATACAGGTCACTTACATTTGTAAATGTGAACCGCCAAGATAGCCAAATGCAATCTGAGCAAAAAAAAATCATATTTGAGGCTTGTAATGTAAACATGGATTTTAAATGTGCCCTCAAAAAGTATATAATATATATATAAAATATAAATTTGGCATCAATATTTAGCAATGGGTATGAAAGCAATATTATGATATTGCAGTGTTGTCTTTTTTCATGCAAACTCAACTTTTTATCATATAATAAATGTATCACTGTTTTACAGTGTTCCAAATTATTATGTTATATATGTAAAATTAAGTTCTATTTTTTTTCTCAGATTTTCCTAAACAGTCATTGCAAATAAAATTCAGTATAATTTAAATTCATGACCCTTTAAGTATGAATTGCATTTTATTGAACAAACGCTTCATTGAACAAAGGTTTTTAAAAAAAAGAACTGCAAATGATCATTTTTAAAATTTGCAGCATTAAGTTAAACACATTTGCTAAAATTAAAAACTATGTCATCAAAAACATCTTAACAACAAAGTTACATGTTAACATAGGAAACCTTTGATTTCACCTTCATGTATAACAATTCTTGCATAACAGTCACCTCTGATCAGGCCTGCATTTTCGTCCCTGGCCAGCAGATGGCCCAATCGCGCCACATTCAGTGGATCAGGATCAGAGAGTGTACTCTGTGTGTGTGTGTGTGTGTGTGTGTGTGTGTGATGGATGAGGGACAGCGTGCTCTGCTGCTGAACAGGAAGTGCAGCACGTCGTTGGTCGGGTTGTCTAAACAGTCTCACAATGCGGACTTTCATGCGCACCGCCGGCGCTCCGTCTCCCGGCCCAACAATCGCTTGTGTTCCCGCACAAAGTGTCCTCTGTGCCGCTCGCCACCTCCGGCCAACCGGGGGCCACGCTTAGCGCGCCGTGTCCGCCCGTGTGATTAATCACCGCGGTACAGCGGAGCGTGTCGGTCTCGGTCGGCGGGAGAGAGAGAGAGAGAGAGCGGGGCGCCGCGCCGCAGAGAGACGCTCGTTTATGTGTCGGCGGAGCTGCTGCTAATGTTTCAGCCCGCCGTCAAAACTCATCTCTATAGAGAGAAGATAGACTCAAAACATATCCCCTGACTTTTCTCACTATAAGAACCAGTGTGATGGAAAATCAAATGTCCCTTACTGTTTATAAAATAAAAGAGCTTAATGTATCGTTTCTAACACCCCCCAGCCCAAGCCCATACACTCCTCACATGTCTGTCTGTCTATGTTCTGTTTAATCTGAGAGTAGAACATCAAAAGTGTTCCCATTTTAGAGGCTAAAAAAACAACACCACCTGGTATAACAATGATAACCTGGGAGCTTATAGGGCCCTATTTTAGAGATCTATAGGCAAGCTGTCAACTGCGCACCCTGCAGCTTGATTTAGGACATTGCAGTGTGTCTTCACTATCATAACGACAGGATAAGTATGCCTTGTGCAGGTTGAAATGCGCAAAAAGTACTAATTCCCTTAATTTATCATGGGTGTGTTTTGGGTGTAGCAAGCAATAAACCAATCATTCACTTTATGAGCCAGGTGCATTCTGACTTTGGCGGATCGCTATTTTAGGGGCACAGCTACCTGCACATGTCCAACACTTCTCAGCAGAGGAGCAAGGTTCTGCTGCTATATGATTTGTAATAGGACATTTTAAACAAAAAGCTAACGAATAGCTAATTTCAGCTCCTTAATACAGAAGCTAATTAAGCTTGTTTTCTTTTTTAAATTTATTTTAAGGATGCATCGGGTTTACAAAGGAAACACGATTTAACACAATTTAACAAATGCTAATTTCTGAAAGTTTTGAAGATGTCAAAGGATCATTTAGCTAATTTCAGTTATCCATTTAGCTATTTTCTTTAAAATATTTATCTATTTATACATGTCCAAGGATTCCCTGTCCACCTCACCTCCTTCAAGAAAGAAACCTTTTATATCAGTCACATCACAACTTTCACACTGTTTTATATTCACAGAACTGAAAACACTTGCTGAATGCTCAGCAATTACCAATTTTAGTTTCCCTTTGTATTTATTGTATTGTATCAATTCTTAACTAAAGTTAGGGTTATTTGTAGTATAATAACTTTTTTATGAGTTATGAGTGCCAAAAGGCACAGTATTATGATAATGAGTGTATTAGTCTGTGCAAAAAATAACAGTCATAACCAACAAAAAAGCATGTTGTAGTCTACTGTGTCTGCTGTTGTAGCAACAACAGTTTAAAATGGATAAATCCTGAAAAAAATTAAGATATGCGCCTTTTAATGGAAGCACAGCCAATGAAGAAGCAAAAGTCTTCGTTATGAGCTGCCTGTGACTCACTTATGCTGAAATGAACACACTCACTGTGGCTGGGAAAGACTAAGTGTTTCAGCATATGGTTGAGATTAAGGCGCTACAGTAACCAGTTGATGCCTGTGTTTGGGACTTGTAGGCCAGATGACTGGGAGCCAGTGATGCTACATTCTGTACTTTACATTCTTGCTTCTGTAAAAAGGGAACATCCAACATTCCAACATCAACAAAAAATTAAAACAATAAATATGGTTAGTGTTTTGTTCTGAAATGCATGCTTTTAAAATTTTTAGATGTTTTAGATTTGTGTTATTATTCCATATGTTTGATTCACATCTTAAGGTCTAAAATGAATATAGAGTTCTGTCACCATATTCATACAGCACAAAGTGAATATGGGAAAGTCAGGGTGTACCTTGTACCTTGAAATAAACAAAACTGTTTCAAACGGGGTATTGTTAATTTTGTTCTTTGTTTCTGAAAGAAAAATGAATACTCTTAGTAAGTGCAATATGAATATTGCTACATACGAAATAATACTGCTGAGCACTGTACTAACTGCTTTTGTGTTTGGATCAATGGACTGCAGAAAAAACAGCTGTAAACCCAGCCAGGTACAACAACGCATATGCTCATGTTCTTTTTGTAGAAAGTGAATTTCCTAGAAACACATTGGAGACAAACTTAAGTGAAAGTTGTAAATGAAACCAAACTGTGTTTCCAGACACAACCCAGACATGAAATACATGTTAGTGCAAAGTGTAAATAGGTCCACTTTAAATAAGTGTTTCAAGTGTCAGTAGGGAGTGTTTAAAATCTCATCTAACTTTGTGTGTAAAGAGAAATGTAAAGTTTAATGTGGTGATAGTATATTGATACTTTGAGTTCATATATTAATTTATCATGTTTTAT
This sequence comes from Astyanax mexicanus, assembly GCF_023375975.1. NCBI lineage: Eukaryota > Metazoa > Chordata > Actinopteri > Characiformes > Acestrorhamphidae > Astyanax > Astyanax mexicanus. Next base: position 51,864,315 of record NC_064408.1, read on the forward strand.
ATTTATTTTAATGTTAATCTTGAATGAAATAAGGTTGTAAAACTTGTTTGTTTCAAGCAACATTGATTTCAAGCAATGCAGATAGCAATGCACCACTAGAATAGACAGACTTTGCATTTTAAAGGTTAATGCATTAAGCATAGATCTGAACCAAATGAATATAGCAAAGTCTACACTCAGGAGAAAAGTGCACTAAATATCCCGGTTTAGTGTATCACTGTCTGTTTACATTGAGGTTTCCTACAACACACCACTGTAGTTCAGCCCAACGTTCCCTTTAGATGGAGGTAGGAGCTGCTGAACTGATGTTGTGCCTGAATGTTCATCCTGGTGAAGAAAAGGGATGGTCTTCAGTGGGTCTATGTGTGGTCTAAAGGCCTGCGGGAGTTATTATTGCTTTCACTGGAAGGTTGTGTTTACTCCAGTCACATTTACAGTACAGACTACAGTAGTGAAGCGGTCTCTTGTTTCTGTGTAGTATGAGACTGACAGTGTGCAGCTGGCCGAGGCTGCAGGAGCCGGAGAGTCCAGCGTATTACATTTACTCCAGGAAAGCATTACGTGAATGAAGTTGTGGGTGTATCTGCTCCGATCAATAAACACATCAGGACGGAAGGAGAAAGGATGGTTTTGCCATATGTATCCCCCACACACACACACACACACACACACACGGATTCTTGCCTTGAGCCCATGTGTTAAATATAACCTGTGCTGCTGTGAAATGCCGCTTGCTTTGGCAGAGGCTATGTGGTTTTAATATTAAAACATTACCGTTAAACTTTACAGACTTTACATTTAATACATGTAAAAGCAGTAGGTGACCGACTTTGGTGCTGTTCAGTGAAAGTCATGACTGCCCTCTCTCTGTTTCTTTCTCTTTCTTTCTATCTCTATGTCTATCTCTCTCTCTCTGGCTAAATGCTCAGAGGCCTTCCATAGAACAACTCCTTTTGGTTCCATTTGATTCCAGTGAAAAGATTTTATAACTTCATAATGTTTTTTATCACAGTCACACAGCTCCATTACTATAAGCTTCTTTAGAGAACATAAAGTGGTTCTTCTATGTTATCAGTCAAATATTACTCTGGACTCCTAAATACTATAAATAAAATCCTTTAGAGATATATATATTTTGCATTGTTGTGTGACTCCAAATCCCATCTGTGCTTTAAAAATATATATTTGTTCATAATAAATCCATAATATTTAAGTTCAAATACACATTTTAGTTGTGTCCCTGAGTTTTACTCATTCCTTTTACTGTAAAAACATGGCCACATCTGAACAATTTAGAACATTCTACAAGCTCTTACACATCTACAACAGGAAGTGACATCAGCTGCTTCTTCTGAAGATCATGGGAAGACCAACATTAAGTTCCCTCCTTTGGTTTTCTGTATATTGTATCTTATTGTAACTATGAATAAGGAGGTCAATCTCAACACTCATTCCTGTTACCTAATTTAATTCTTAGATTTTATTGGTTTATTTCTGAAATACTAATTTTGAGGATATCAATAGAATGTGTTCAGTCTCCTAATGCTATTAGCATAGCCGCCATTTAGTCAAAGTCAAAGTCAAAGTCAAAGTCAAAGTGGTTTTTATTGTCATTTCAGCTATATACAGAGTACACAGTGAAACGAAACAACGTTCCTCCAGGGACCATTGTGCACATAAACACAGTGTAGACAGAACAAAAGTGCAACAGTACAAAAGTGCAGACAGACAATACAACACAATACAGACAAAGAATAATAAATAACAAGACAGTGTGCAAATTATGCAGTGTGCAAAAAGTGTGCAAAAAAGACCAGTGAGGTAGTAATTACCTCTATTACACAGTGTGCAATAGAATCCTGTGAGGTAGTAGGGTTTTTAGTGCTTTCCATTTTCTGGGGTAAGTGGGGTAAGAGTGTGTGTGCATGTACAGAAAAACCATCAGTTCAGTCTCTGCAGTTGAGGAGTCTGATGGCTTTGGGGTAGAAGCTGTTGCAGAATCTGGTCGTGCTGGACCGGATGCTGCGGTACCTTCTTCCCGAAGGCAAGAGGGAGAACAGTTCGTGTGAGGGATGGGTGGGGTCATTCACAATGCTGGTTGCTTTGCGGATGCTGCGGGTGGTGTAAATGTCCGTGATGGAGGGGAGAGAGACGCCGATGATCCTCTCAGCTGTCCTCACAATGCGCTGGAGGGTCTTGCGGTCAGAGACGGTGCAGGTCCCAAACCAGGCAGTGATGCAGCTGCTCAGGACGCTCTCAATGGTCCCTCTATAGAAGAGTGTGAGGACGGGTGGAGGGAGACGGGCCTTTCTCAACTTCCGGAGGAAGTAGAGACGCTGCTGGGCTTTCTTGGCTGTAGAGCTGGTGTTCAGGGTCCAGGTGAGGTTATCTGCTAAGTGGACACCAAGGAACTTGGTGCTCTTAACAATCTCCACAGAGGACCCGTCGATGTTGAGTGGAGAGTGGGTGTGTTGTGCTCTCCTGAAGTCAACAACCATTTCCTTTGTCTTGTCCACATTCAGGTGAAGGTTTTTGACTGTACACCAGTCTGTCAGCCGCTGCACCTCCTCTCTGTATGCTGACTCGTCGCCTTTGGTGATGAGACCCAGCACGGTTGTATCATCGGCGAACTTGATAAAGCTGTTAGAACTGTGTTTTGCAGCACAGTCATGAGTCAGCAGGGTGAACAGTAGAGGACTCAGGACACTGCCCTGGGGGGCCCCAGTGTTCAGTGTGATGGTGCTGGAGGTGCTGTCCCCGAACTGGACTGACTGGGGTCTCCCCGTCAGAAAGTCCAGGATCCAGTTGCAGAGGGGGGTGTTGAGGCCGAGCGAGCTTAGCTTCCTGATGAGGTTCTGTGGGATGATGGTGTTGAATGCTGAACTGAAGTCTATAAACAGCATTCTGACGTAAGTGTCCTTCTTCTCCAGGTGGGTGAGGGAGAGATGAAGGGTGGTGGTGATGGCATCGTCCGTGGAGCGATTGGGACGATACGCAAACTGCAGGGGGTCCAGTGAAGAGGGCAGTTGTGTCTTGATGTTCCTCATGACTAGCCTCTCGAAGCACTTCATGATGATGGGTGTAAGTGCAAAGGGACGGTAGTCATTGAGGCAGGACACTGTGGACTTCTTCGGCACGGGGACGATGGTGGTGGACTTGAGGCACGTTGGGACAGTGGCGCTGCACAGGGAGATGTTGAAGATGTCCGTGAGAACATCTGTCAGCTGGTCTGCGCACTCCCTGAGCACTCTGCCGGGGATGTTGTCTGGTCCTGCAGCTTTTCGTGGGTTGACTCTGCGCAGAGTGTTCCTCACATCCACTGCAGTCAGGCACAACACCTGCTCGTCCGGCTTGGGCATGGTCTTTCTCGCCATCGTGTTGTTTTGTGCCTCAAACCGTGCATAAAAGTTGTTCAGGGCATCAGGGAGGGAGGCATCACGTTCACAGGACGGTGGCATTGTCCTGTAGTTGGTGATTGCCTGGATGCCCTGCCACATACGCCGCGCGTCACCCGTGTCCTTGAAGTGACTGTGGATTCTCTGGGCGTGTGCACGCTTTGCCTCTCTGATGGCTCTTGACTGGTCGGCTCTCGCTTTCCTCAGGGCCACCTTGTCACCCACTCTGAAGGCGGAGTCGCGGGTCCTCAGCAGCGCACGTATCTCAGCAGTCATCCAAGGCTTCTGGTTTGGGCGTGTAGTGATGGTCTTGGAGACAGTGACATCATCAATACACTTGCTGATGTAGCCAGTGACTGATACTGCATACTCCTCCAAATCAACAGAATCGCCTTCAGTAGCAGCCTCCCTAAACATGTCCCATGCAGTGCACTCAAAACAGTCCTGAAGGGCAGAGATGGAGCCTGCCGGCCAGGTTTTCACCTGCTTCTGAACTGGTCTGGAGCGTCTGATGAGTGGTGTGTATGTTGGAGTCAGCCAAACACACATGTGGTCCGAGAAAGCGAGGTGGGGGCGGGGCTCCGGGTACGCGCTGGGGATGTTTGTGTAAACAAGATCCAGCGCGCTCGCTCCTCTCGTTGCAAAGTTCACATGTTGGTGGAATTTAGGGAGCACTGACTTGAGATTTGCGTGGTTGAAATCTCCGGCGATAATAAACAGTCCGTCTGGGTGTTTGTTCTGCAGATCGCTGATAGACCGATAGAGTTCACACAGAGCCTCTTTAGCATTAGCACCAATGCTAGCGCTGGGTGGGATGTAGACAGCAGCTATTAGCACGGCGGAGAACTCCCGTATTAAATAAAAAGGTCTGCACTTGACTATCAGGAACTCCACCAGCGGAGAGCAGTGTTTGGCGACAGTCACAGCGTTGTTACACCATTCCGTGTTGATGTAAACACACACGCCTCCACCGCGGGTCTTCCCGGATAGAGCCGCGCTTCTATCCGCTCTGAACGCAGTTAGCCCGTAAAATTTTTCTATAAAATTTATCTAAATGTATCTATTTGTCATGTTTTTGCTAACTCTATGCTAAAAACTCATTTCTGTTACTCAAACCATACAAAGTAACAGAAATGAGTGCCAGCAACAGGAGTGAGTTCCAATAGCAGGAATGAATGCCAGTAACAGAAGTGATTTTTATTTGTCATAAACCTGCAGTCAACCATTTCTTTAAAATAAAGACTTTCTTGAGAGAACATCAAGGGGATTAGTGGCTTTTAAACATGCTTTTTAAATGTCACATGAGTGTTGTAACCATATTTGGCTTAAAAACCTCAAAACAAATTAAGTAAGGCTGCCTGAGTTTCACCAGTACATGTTTTGAATAGTTAAATACATGTGTTATTAGATTCAGAGATTCAGAAAAAGATTAAAAATAAGTTTAATTTGGAAGAGTTACAACAAGCAAATGGCATCCATTTGGCTAATTTCAAAAGCCTTTCAGTTTGATGTCTGAAGGGCACGATATGCATGTTTAAAAATTATTTTTTATATTTTCGAATCATATTCATACTTCTGGCTTTGGTGTGAGAAGCGGTGGGTTCATGGACATGCCCTCTGTTTATATAATACCTAAAAAAGTTTCATTGGTAAACTTTTCTTTTCTGAGCATTTCGTTTTACTTAATTTTTTAAAGCATATGTGGGGCAGGGGAGGTGACTTATGGGACTCACACCAGTAATGTTTTTTTATTCAAAAAGCCCTGAATCTTAAAATAATTCAAAATAATAAAATTCTAAATCATTGCCTCAACAGGTTTGGGGGATTTATCGCCCTTTATTTGTCCTGTAAGAGTTGTATTCAGCCCGTCACTTCAGTGAAATAGCTAGTAGCTAGCTAACTGTGGATGTAACTAACTTGTTTTTCAATAGCAGTCACCCACAGCCCTCAACCACAGCTTTAACAGCTTCAGCAGCTCCAACATCCACCCAAAAACAGCATAGAAATGATTCAGGTGAGTCAGCAGTGAGCGGGTGACATAAGAAGCATAATTAAAAGTTAGCTGTGGTTAGCTCACAGGCTAACATCAGAACCCCTAAATGGGTTGTTATCAGTCTTATGTGTTTACTGTGCGTATTGTCATCTAAGCGATGTTTAAGGAAGTGTAACCGTGAGCTGTGTGGTGAAAGTAGTAGCAACAAAGTTATTTTTATAATCTTTGGAGAATTAAAAGCAATAAAAGTGAAGAAACAGAAGTAAAGTGAGGAAATAGAGCCTCCAGACGAGATGAGCGAGGACTTCAATGATTGGATTAATTATCATCTGTTAACAACTCTGATAATAAATACAGCCTGACTACAACTAACTGAAAAGCTATTTCTGCTGCATCCAGCCTCATTATGTTATCTGGATTTTACAGATATTATCTTATTTACAGCACAAGTGTTTACACCTGTTAACACTAGTTTAAACTAGATTTGAAAACCTACAGATTCTTTGCAAAAACAACCGATCCAAAACAACACAATCCGACTCTCCTACAGTGAAAGTAAGCTGTAACCAATGAATTTTGTGCTCAGCACTGCAGACTTTGCTGTTTTTAAAAAAAATCTGGACATGTGTGGGTGGGTCTGAACAAATATCTTGTCTTTGGTGGCTATTACTTGTACAAAGCTCTGCACGTACTTGTGTCCACTATTTTTATTATACTGGATTTAAGAACATATTTAAGAGACAAAATCTTCTCAGAACTTTTAAAACTGTGCCAGGCATCAGGCAGTGTATTCATAACCGTTTGGTGGTGTAATAATTGTGAAACCATTTTTAGAGAAACTTCTACTTAGCACAGCAGGACTTACTTTTGTAACATTTTCATCCCAATTCACAAAGAGTTTTATAATATATTACACAATGTATCTGTGTAATAGAGCCCTAAAGGTAAATCTTTTTTTTATATAAAAACAAAAATCAGTGTAAAAATCATGAAAAATCTTATTGTCTTGCGTACAGTTTTATTGAGTCCACATTAGCTTGTTTCTGCTGTCCTGCCTGGGTATCTGTGTGCTAGCTTGGATAATCGAAAACATCGCTAACGTAATGTTAGCCAGCTACTTTCGAAAAAAGAAAAACAGCCCACATTAGCGCACCATTGGAATAGACGCATAGAACCTGGCTGATTTGAATGATGTGGCTTTTCAGACATGTTTGGCATAAAGGACATTTGAGCTAACAATGTCTACTTCTATCCCTAATTTTAAGTAGCATTATGCGAGAAGTGGTATTTCTTGCATCTGCTCTCCCCCTACAAGTGGGAAATATATTTTTAACTTTGATCCACTTCTAAAGGACACACATTTCTGGACATGCTGAGAGATAGCATCACTTAAAGTGAAAGAAGCATGTGGACTGGGATTGCTAATAAAGTTGCAGGATTTTAGACAAATACATAGTTCTCTCAAATGTTATTCTGCAGCTTCATCAAAGTAACATAGAGTTGTTAGCGGTGTGTCGTGCCTGGAGTAGCAATCATAGAGACATCATGATTCTGTAGCTAATACTTTGAGGTAAAATGCTACCCAGCATTGCAAAAACCTTAACTAAAAAAGGCTTAACTAGAAACTATTAAAAAAAAATATCTTCTCTGTCTGTCTTTCTCTCTCTCTCTTTTTTCTCTCTCTGTCTTTCTCTCTCTCTTTTTCTCTCTGTGTCTATCAGAATCCTGGGGGCCTCAAAGAGCCTGGGCAAAAGATAAGAGAAACTTGTCAAACGCCTCTACAGTCTCTACATATCTGTCTGTCTCTCACAGGCTACTGTGTGCAGGCTCTCTCGCTCTAGCCCTCTCTCGGCTGGAGGCTCTCGGTGTTAAGAGTAGACTAGAGATAAACACATTGCCAGATGTCAGTAGAGTGATGTGAATGAAGTCAGAATCTTTGGCCGTCAGTGGGAGGCTTATTATCTTCAGTCTAGCTTCCCCATTTACACCGTTGAAAAATGTTTGATAGAGCTGAGGTCTGGATACAGTAGGCCAATTGTTCTCCAGCACCATGATTTGATTATGAGAGAAATCCCACTGCTGTGTCATTCTCTCAAAGACACCAGATGCTGGACATTAAGTTTGTACTATAAGGGAGCATTTCAGAAACACATTCAGTTCAGCTGTAATTGCTGTTCTGAGTAGACATTAATCTAAATCTGTGAGATCAGAAAATCTAATCAGTTTAAACTGCAATCAAATTACTGAAATGAACGAAGAATATTACATAATGTTTTAACCTAATATCTGTCAGTCATATCTGAATCAGCTACCATGCAACAGAAATAAAACTTGCAAAGTCAAACACACTTAAGATCTAACTGGATTAGATAATTACGTATAAATGTTTTCTATATTTTGTATTTTTTTATGAACTCAAATGTCTGCCTCATATATGCAGTCATCTTCATTTTTTAGTAATCTAAAAGTAAAAAAAGTGCATTTTTTGCTACTTTTACAAAATATTTTAGGTAGGTAGAAAACAAACTGATTTCCAAAAGCCAAAGTTAAAGATCATTTTAAAAACATTTTAAGCAAGAGTATTTGTTTAATCTTTCAGTTTCCATCTAAATATCCAAAAAATATAACCTGAGTAAATATAAAAATTACTTTTTAAATTATGTTTTAATATATTAAAGGGAAAAACTACCCAAACCAATCTAGCTATTTGTGAAAAGTGCTTGCCCCCCTGTAGAATCAAGAAATCACTTAAACAGAAACTGGTCTGACAACATGAAGTAACTAAAAGATCTCACAAAAACAACACAGAAACAGATAAGAAAACAAAATCATTGATAATCTTTCAACTTATCCAGGAGGTCACAAATAAACCCAGAACAACATTTAAAGAACTGCAGGTCTCACTTGCCTCAGTTAAGGTCAGTGTGGTTGACTGGTTGAAAATGGTCTCCATGGAAGAGTTCCAAAACAAAAAATCACTGTTGACCAAAAAGAACACAATGACTCATCTTACATTTACCAACAAACATCTTGATGATCCCCAAAAATTTTGGTAAATATTATTTTGACTGATGTGACAAAACAGGGATTTTTTGGAAGGTGTGTGTCCTGTTACATTTGGTAAAAAATTAACACATCATTTCAGAAAAAGAACATCATACTGAACGTTAAACATGGTGGCGGTAGTTTGATGGTCTGGTGCTTTGCTGCTTCAGGACCTGGACAATTTACTGTAATAGATGGAACCATGAATTCTGCTGTTTACCAGACAATTCTGAAGGAGAATGTCTGACCACCTGTTCAGGACCTCAATCTCAGGCATACTTGGGTTCTGCAGCAGGACAGTGATCCAAGGCACACAAACAAGTCCACCTATGAATGGCTTAAAAAACTGAATGAAGGTTTTGGAATGGCCTAGTCAAAGTCTGATTGAGATGATATGGTATGGTATGATTCAAGTATCTTATGCTCAAAAACCCTCTATTGTGGCAGATTTAAAACAATTCTGCGAAGAGGAGTAAGCCAAAATTCCTCCACAGAGATGTGAAAGACTCCTTGCCAGTTATCACAACAAAGTTAATAGATTTAGGGGGAAAACACTTTTTCACACTGGGCTAGATTGGTTTGGATAGTTTTTTTCTCTTTATTAAATACAATTATCTTTTAAAAAATGATTTTTATATTTACTCAGCTTCTCTTTGTCTGATATTAAAGTGTGTTTGATAATATAAAAAATATCATTATGACAAAAAAAGCAAAAACTAAAGGAATCTGTAGGGGGCCAAATACACTGTATATTCTAATACCTAGACATGAAAATGGTAGTGATAGTTTCCCAAAACATCCAATGTCTTACAGTTCTTGAACATTCATGCTAGTAGACACTCATTCATGCAGCAAGCATCACCTTCAAAACACCCTTTTCTGCAGCCTGGAAAACTGTACAAATGTGAATCCAGATGAAGCTAATATTACCTGTTTTGGCCTGCAATTTGGCCGACACATTATAACACAGTTATTATAGATACTTATTGTCTGTGAAATTGTTGGAATGTCTTTGAATGCATGAAATGAGACTTTTTATCATTTAGTTTTTGGGTTCCAATGATGGATTTGAACATTTCTGACCGTTCAGCCAGAGAAACCTGTTTGGTGATGGACGTTCCCGTCCAAACAGATGGAATGGTCACATAATAGCAGTGACCTTTGACCTTCTAGAGTGACCAAGGAGTTTTGGTTCCTTCAACTGGCGGGGGACATAATGAGTGATTCGGACATGCATATAAATGAGAAGAAAAAGAAGACAGACTAAGAGAAAAAGAGAAACAAGAGGGTGAGAGACAGAAAGAGATGCTAAACATGAAAGCTTTCCTCTCTAAAAAGTAAGCGCTAAAGTGACACCTCTACTGTGTGCTGCCAGCAGTGATGTCAGTAACGCATTACTTAGTAACGCGTTACTCTAATCTGACCCTTTTTTCAGTAATGAGTAATCTAACGCGTTACTATTTACAATCCAGTAATCAGATTAAAGTTACTTATCCAAGTCACTGTGCGTTACTCTCTCTCTCTCTCTCCACCTCACACTCACACACACACACACACACACACACGCTGCTCCCTTTCCCATCACCTTTACAATCCTCCCCTGTCTCTCTCTCGCGCTCGGCGTGTCTTTAGTTTCCGCCTGTTCTCATTTTTCCGCCTGTTCTGGTGCTCCCTATCTCTTTATAAAATCGTTTTTTCCCGGCCGCGTCCCAATTCACTAGCCAGGGCAGCGGTCTGCACAGATCTGATTGGCAGAGGAGAGCATTTGAAGATTTTGTGCCGCAGAGCGCGTATACCGTAAAGACAAGAAAAGTTCTGACGCTTTAAATGAACGCTGTCAAAATTAAATACTTTTCAGTAGTTTACTGGTTTGGGTCCGCACTGGACAACGTCTGGGTCTGGACCTGGACCGCAGTCTGCATATATGTGATCCCTGGCCTAGACCATATATACGGTTTTGTTTTATAAAACCACTCCTTGCTGCCCTGCAGAGAACAACAGGTTCAATGTTAAGATTTACAGTGTTAAATATTTCAGGTCAAGAAAGACTTTCTTTATTTTTCTTTTTTATAAAAACAAGTATTTATGTTAAGTGAAATCAAGAAAGACCATATTTTATTTTTTATAAAAAAATAATTTATGTTAAGTTAATTCAAGAGAAATTGTCTTTTATTTTTATAAAAAAAAACGTATTTTTTCAGGAAATAGTTCAACTTTAAATGTCTAGAGATACATTGTTGCTGTTAAAAATGCATTTTCCAATAAAGGGAGTATTGGCAAAACTGGTTATAGTTTTTATGTTAAGGCGGCGCCGCGGCGGGAGGTGGTGTCTGCAGCTGCTGAAAGTAACTAATAAAGTAACTTGTACAGTAACTTAGTTACTTTTAAAATCAAGTAATCCATAAAGTAACTAAGTTACTTTTTAAAGGAGTAATCAGTAATCGGATTACTTTTTCAAAGTAACTATACCGTCACTGGCTTCCAGGTATTAATTTGATTATAGAAATGACGTAGAATGATGCAGATTGATGGCATGTTTTCATACTACTGGTATTCTAACCATCTGATGAAGAGACCCTTCTGGACATGGTTAGCATAAAGTTCTCTTTTTCACAGTAAGGTTTTTACTGGCTTTTGTAAAATTTAGAGACTCTATATTGTAGTGCTTTGTTGTAGGTTTACCAACATCATCCTTTGCCTATGTGGTTCTATCAGCTATTGTTAAATGACGATTAGTAATGCGGTGCCATGGGATTGAAGATCATGAGTGTTCAGATTAGACTTGTACTTGTTCTCTTTATGCACTGAAATTCCTTCTGATTCCATCAATGGTTTAATTTCATTATGTATTCTAGAGGGAGAAATATACAAACCCATTCCAATATATGTTTAAGAGACATTTCAAACATTTTTACACAACTACTGATAATGCTTTTGCACAAAATCACAATAACAATTACCTGTTGGCATCACCTGTTTGAAATTGCATGATTGCTGCTCATCATTATTAAAAGTAAAAGTAGTCGACTGAAACAGTTTTTTTGTATAGAGCACTCGTATTTAAAACAAAAGAGAAAATTATGAACAACAATTTAAAGCAACAAACAATGTGAGGGAAAAACAGGAAAAACCTTAAGCTTGCTGTGACACTGGTATTGGCACCCTTTACACTAAATTAGTATGAAAACACATTTTCACTCACCTGTGGCAAATCGCAAAGGATAATCACCTGTGACAAATTATCAGTGCCCATGTGACATGAATTAGCCAATGAATGATGACTTCAGAGTTTTAAAAAGCCAAACCTTGGGCCATGTTCTTTTGTTACAATGGTGAAGACAAAGGAGCTGTGTGAGGACATCAGAAGTGCTATTATTAGCAAACACAAGACTTCCAAAGGGTATAAGGCCATCTCCAAAGACCTTGGTGTCCCTGTTTCAACAGTGCGCAATGTTATTAAGAAGTTTGCCAAGCATGGAACTGTCAAGAACCTTCCTGGACGTGGAGGAAAGAGGAAAATTGACGAGAGAAGTCTTCGAAGGTTGGTGCGAATGGTGGAAAAAGAACCAAGGCAAACATCCAAAGAACTGAAGGTCAACCTGGAACAGTCTGGGGTCATGGTTTCAACAAGTACCATACGCCGCACACTAAACCAAGCAGAGCTTTACGGGCGAAGGCCAAGGAAGAAACCATTGCTGAAGAAAAGACATAAAAAGGAACGACTGATCTTTGCCAAAGAGTACCTTGACAAACCACAATCCTTCTGGGAAAATGTTCTGTGGACAGATGAAACAAAAATAGAGCTTTTTGGCAATGCAAAGCAACAGTTTGTTTACAGGCGGCGCAATGAAGCTTATAAGGAGAAGAACACCCTACCAACAGTTAAGCATGGTGGAGGATCCATAATGCTGTGGGGTTGCTTTGCTGCGTCTGGTACTGGAGCACTTGACCGTATCACAGGAATCATGAAATCTGAGAATTATCAAGAGATTTTAGAGCAAAATGTCCTACCCAGTGTAAGAAAACTTGGTTTGAGTTGAAGGTCATGGGTATTCCAGCAAGACAATGACCCAAAGCACACGTCCAAAAGCACACAGGAATGGTTTAAAAGGAAAAAATGGACTGTTTTAAAATGGGCAGCAATGAGTCCTGACCTCAATCCCATCGAAAATCTTTGGGGTGAGTTGAAATCTGCCATTGGGAAAAAGAACCCTGCAAACATTCAAGAGCTTGAACAAACTGCAAGGGAAGAGTGGGAAAAAATACCAGCTGAGATGTGCAAGAAGCTTATAGATGGCTACAAGAAACGTTTGAAGGCTGTAATCACAGCCAAAGGGTGTGCAACTCAATATTAACAAGGGGTGTCTTTATTGCTGCACATGCTGTTTATTCTGTTTTGTCTTTAAAATTGCAACATGCAAATTGAAAAACAATGTTTTATTTGTTGTATTACTTTGAACCTCCAATTAAAAAACCCTGAATATATAACTTTGGTACATTTATATTTATTTCTGTAGATATTGTCAGGTTATGCAAAATAGGAAGGGGTGCCAATAATGGTGAGCAGGACTGTACTTATTCTTGTTTTTTTGTATTGACTCATTACTAGCTGTACATTTTCCCCATTACAGCTTTTTTGCAGGCCTTAAACACAAGAATGGATGTAAATTAATAAATGAAATGAAGTTGACACTACATGAAATATATTGGCTTTATACTTTTTGCAATTAAATAAATGTCAATAAAGTAAGAAACACAGTTTTTTAGTATTTGCATTTTCCATACTATCCCAGCCTTTTCTTGTTTGGGATTGTACAATGAACACACAGTCATTATATAGCTTGATTTTTGAAGCCCAGAACAGAATGGCTTGTGTTTAGCAAAGCTTAATAAAACTCTTCTACCACTCTTAAGCTCTGCTGCATCCCTCATTCATTTATAGACAGGAAGCACTCCCAAATCGTGGTTTGGGCGTTCTACAAATCAACCTCACTCAGCCATAAACTGATGTAAAAGCAGAGCTTTCCAGAGTGGAAGTGCTGTGATTTATCTGATCCTGCTGTAACAGATTTAAAATCAGTGGTTTGCTGAAGAACAAGCAGCCACTGTGTCTCTCTGTGGTTCTAAACTGACAGTAGATTAGTGCACTACAGGGTGGAGCTGAACCAAATGAGCCTCCTCAAACATTACAAACCATTTACACACTGACTGAATCACAGCCTGTCAGCTGGAGCCGAACAGTCAGGGCTGACTCTCGAGTAAAGTGGAATCAGGAAGGTTTATTATGTGATATTTTTCAGTAAATGCAACAACTACTCTAACCAATAAAGGTCTGAATGGGAATACAGTAATGTGCATACATAAAGAGGCCTTAGGTCCCATTCACATAAATTCCAGATATTTTAAAAATATTTTTTTTTTTTCCTTTCCCAACATTACACCAAAATGGCCCTGTACATTTATGTCCAACCGGATAATTGTCAGGTTGAGGTGCTGGGAAGACGTGGAGGCGGACGTAAACGCAGGTAAGAAATAAATAATTTATTAAATAAATAACAAATAAACAAAGAAACAAGGAACGAGTAACACGAAACAAAGATACACAAATAACCAATAACCAAAACAAACCAGAGAACATAACCAGAGATAATGATAATAAATAAACAGGGAATACATACAAGGGAATAAACTAAAAATAAACAAGGAAATAAACTATAAACGTGAAAACAAGAAAAAAAACGAGAAACAAGGGACTAAGGCTATAGGAGACAAGAAAACACTGAGAGAAGCTCTGGAACACTGAGAGAGACAAACAACAGAGGTTAGTGCAAAGACCGACAAAGACAACGTGGCACAGGGGTTCTATTTATATGAACCGGAAACACACTAGAAGTGGAAATACCTGGGGAAGGGGCGGAGCTACAAAATGAGACACGTGGTGGAAAACTACTGAGACAGGAGACACAGAGGGGCATAGGTCATGTGGGGATATAACACACAATCAGTTATATTTAAATTATTTAGCAGCAGCAGCACATAAAAGCTTTAATCTATAATCTTATTTAATGGCTTACTCTCGTTCACACATGATAAAACTAATACAGTACTGATAGTATTTGTTGAATAACACATTTTGTGCAAGTAATTCTAAAAAGATTTTTCATAGGATGTTGTTTCAAAACAAAAAATACAGAAATTACATAATATTCTTGACTTAAGTGGGAAATTCAGAGAAGGACGTGAAGGCAGCATAAGTTCTGGTTGCCAGCTAAATGTAATCCCAAAAAAACAAGAAAAGTTTCTTCTTAAATTTGGTGCCAAAAGAAAATAGAAACAGTTGCATCAGCCTAGTAATCACAAAACTCTGTCAAATACTGTCACTGAGATCATTTTTCACTCAAGCTTGCACTGCATTTAGTAGTGCATTTGCAGTTAAGCACAAATATTTATATTTTAAGTGATTTCTGATTTTACATTCTTAGCTAATGGCCAAGATTGGACCTCAATTCCCTTGTGCATCGTTTCTGTTGTCCTACGATTAGAGTAAAAGCATGTGTGATGCAAACACAGGCTCTTTCAGTTTCTAAACTGTAAGTAAAATTTTTATTTCCAAGCCTCCATTTTTATTGTTCTATGAGGGGATGTTTTTGTGCCTTTGGTCAGCTTGGTGGCCATTTTATTATGATTTTCCGCCGCTTCCCCTCTGGGTGCCGTTAAGCGTACAAGACGCTAGTTAACAGCTCTGAGCGAGAGCAGGCCCAGTCTAAATACTGCAATCTGGGGACAAGAAGCTAGAGCTCACACCACAGTGAGAGGGGGTTTTAGGTGAACGGGAAATCACAGTTCAAGCCTAAAGTGGAATTTTAGAAAGTTTACTGTTATCACAGAACTCTCAGTGTTAAGCTTCTGGTCTTAACTTTCATCACTAGTTTCTAATGAATGGTTTTCATTGCATCAGGACTTATACAGAGTCATGCATTCAGTACATAGTTTGACTGCATTATCTGACTGTTTATTTGTCCTCAGAAGTTTACACTGTACGTGATTTGGTGTGGTTTCCTATATTGAAAGATGACAGTTAGTATCAAACAACATGACCACAGCAGGGAAGCAAGCCATCAGTCTCTGTCATTCCTCCAGTCCTTCACACATATTGCATATATAGAATCTGCAGTAAAAACACTCATATCAAATTTACATCCACAAGGGCAGAAGAGAAGAGTAGCGCTGGAGGTGTTAATTTAACACTTCTAAAGAGCAGGCAAAGTTCTTATTAGTCCTCTTGATTTCTCTCCCTCGCTGTGTGGCTTGATACTCTCTGTAGAATCCTAGTGAACACGGTGAATAAAATATTTTATGATAATACATTTAAGTGAGTACAGATGATTGACATCTCTCAAGACAATCTTTCTAAACTGTGGCATTGTTCAGCACAAGCTGTGAGAAATTAGCAACTGGCTCTACAAATCATCAGTTTTGTAAGAAAATCAATTATTCGCCAAATTATATAACAATAATTATAATAATTTAATAAGCAAGGGAACCTACGAAATTGCTTTTGTATTATGATGCCTTAAAGAATATACCATTTACAAACACTAGCTGGCTAGCTCAGTCATGCTCACTGGGTTAGTGTTTTTCGTGCAAAGTTGCTCAGACTGAGAGAGAGCTTTGTGTCAGTCTTGTTATTGGTCAGAGTAAAGCTTACAAACTTATTATTTGAGAGAAGAACAACACAGTTTACAGTGAAAGGAGGATAATTAGGGAAAATACATTATATATTGTGACATTACAAATAAGTTGTGTCACTTAATAGGTAAATCCAGAATATAATGCTTTTATTTCCAGTCTGTTTGTGTTTCAATTTATCAGGATTTTTGACAAATTATAAAGGGGGCTTGTCCTTTTCAAATTATGTTAAAACATAAATATGACAACAACAGGCAAGGGATGTTGTCCAGCTTTAAGTACAAAGTTGCCTAGACTCAGTCTTGTGATTGGTCAGATTAAAGCTTACAAACTTATTATTCGAGAGAAAGGTCACACAGTTCACAGTGAAAGGGGAGAAATTAGACAAAATATATTATATATTGGGACATTATAAATTGTGTCTAGTTTATCTAGTATCTAGTTTAGACCTACAGCAAGACTGGATTAATTAGCAAGAAAACAAATTAAAGTTCTTTGAAGAGCTTTCCACTCCCATAGAAGCACCAACTGCCATTGTATGGTCACTCTAGGAGATCAAAGGTCACTGCTATTCTGTGACCTTCCCTTGACCGGTTTGGACAGGAATGGTCACGTCCAAAGAAGTTCATTTGGTTGAATGGACAGTGACGTCCAAATCTAATGTTGGCAGGTCAGGACCAAAGCACGTAAGAACGTCTCCATAAGGGTTGTAGGTCAAAGGTCATTGAGTTACCACATGCTTCCAGCTCTGTCATGTGTGAAAAGCAGGGATTCTGGTTTCGTGTGTTCAAAGACATCCATCTACACTCATGTTTCTATAGATGAATTAAGCTGACCAGCAGGTCGTGAGCTGAAGAGGAATCAGTGTAATTTGACTCAAGTCCAGCGCCAACGCTGTTATTCTGTTGTGTTTGTCTATTTGTAGCTTCAACCAAAATAAAAACTTTTTTTTAAACATTGTATCAACCAAAATAAGCAATGACAGATTTCATTATTTGCACCTCAAGTAATGACATAGTTAAGATGACTTTCTCTTTCAAAATGGAAATGAAGGCTGTGTCTAAACAGATGAAGGAAAATCTCTTATTGTTGCTTTTTTTCCTGATCTTTATTTATTTAGATCCATTTACTAGTCATCTGTGAGGTCAGAAGCTACAGATCTGGTAAAATAATATCAGACAAAAAAAAAACAAGTTTCTTGTATACAAGTTGTGGGAGTATTTAGGATACAGAAGTTTTGGTAACACTTTCTATGAATGTCATCTCTATAAGACTCTATAAACATATTCATAAGGCATTATAAACATGGCTATACATATTTATAAAACTCTATAATTTATCATAGCCATGTTTATTATGCATCATGAACTGTGATTATAATGCATTAATAGCTGTGTTTATAACATTTTATACGTCAATACCAAGTAACTCAGTCACATCTTGTAGACTTGTATCATGACTAAAACAGCTTCCAACTTATAAACACACCCTCAGTAATCCTGAAAAAATATTTTTAACCACTCATGAATTATACTTGTCTTGAATATAATATTAGTTATAGTCAATTATAATGTATTATAACAGGTCTTTGTGCGCTCAAAGTAAAGTGACAGACTTTCATTGTGGGACTAGATTTTTAATGAAAGATATACACTATTTTAACATCTATATCATAAGCATAGCTTATAATGTATTATGATCACAAGTCATAATGCTTAATAAACATGGCTATAGTGGGTTATGCATTTTTATAAATACATATAGTCTTGTTTTAATGCTTTATGATTGCATTATAATATATTATAAATGTAGTTATAGAGTCTAATAAAGATGACATTCATAGAAAGTGTTACCAAAGTTTTTCACATCTACATATGCAAGCTGTTATCAGTAATACAATTTTTACCCACATACTCACCTAACCTATATATATATAGTCATTTATACCATGTTGCTGTTATGATAGCACTAAAATAATATATAGCGTAGGATGTCTTATCTTAGATGCATTTACATTATATGTCCAAATGTTTGTGAATGCAGAAAGTGAATGCAGAAAGTGGAGTAGTGGAACCGAGTTAAGGAACCTGGGATGAAGTGGGGTGGAGATCATTCAAAATCCTGACCCAATTAATGCCA